>NW_022587730.1:0-83761 GCF_009834535.1 Camelus ferus
AATAAAACTTGTAGTTTCCTTCCCTGAGTGTTTTCCGAGACCGGGCTGAGAGTGAAATCTGGGGAATTTTCTGAAAAGCTAAGAAGAAACAAGTGCCCCAAGATGCACTGTGGAGGTAATTAACTGAATTCTCAATAACAGGGAAATACTTGTGCCCCCAGCCATGTGTGTGGAGTGGGGCTTAACAAATCCCCAATCAAAGCAGTGTTTGGGAATCCTGTGTGTGTGGAGGTTACTGCAACAGACAGCAGTGCCTGTATTCTGATAGAATTACTTAGTTTGTCATCCCTGGGTGTTTTCCTAACCCGTGCACCAAGGGAAAAATAGGAGTCGGGCTGGAAAATGAAGAAAATCAGACTGCCACCCCATGGGCAGTGGAGGTAATTAGCCAAAATCTCCCATACTGAGAACACCTGCACCCCAGTAACATGCCTTTAGTGTGTTTTCCTACTCCATCACACACACAATGAATTGTTCACTTGTCCTTAGTGTGGGGAGGTTTCTACAAATTTCATGAGCAACTTTGTTCTAAGAGAACCTTTAGCTTTTATTCCCTGAGTTTTTCCCAGCCGGGCTGCGAGGAAACGCTGTTCGTAGGGCTGGAAATCCAAGCAACTGCAAGGGCCTCCCCATGGACAGTGGAGGTAATTATACGAACTTCCACAACCTAAGAACGCCTGTACCACCTGAAACATGCGTGGAGTTAGTTTACCCATCTCTATCAGACACTCAATGAATTGTTCTGTTACCCTGAGTGTGGGAGGTTCCTACAAATGTCTGCAGCACCTGTGTTCCTATACAACCCTAGCTTACTTTCCCTGAGTGTTTTCAAAGCCGGGATCCGAGTGAATTCTTGGGTATTGGCTGAAAAGCCAAGAAGCAACGAGTGCCCCAAGACGCACTGTGGAGGTAATTAGCGGACTTCTCCCTAACAGGGACAAATCTGTGACCCCATTCTTCTGCGTGGATTGGGGCTCCACAACTACCAACATGCAAAGAGTTGTTCCAGAATCCTGAGGGTTTGGTGGATCCTCCAACAGACAGCAACGCCGTGGTACTGATAGACTCATTTATTTTTCATCCCTGGGTGTTTCAATAGTCCGGGCTACAAGGGAAAGCTGGGAGTTGAGCTTGAAAATGAAGAAGAAAACAGTGACTCCGCATGAGATTGGAAGGAAACTTGACGACATCTCCCAACTTGGGAATAAATGGATCCCCAGAAAAATGCCTGGCGTGTGTTTTACTACTCCATCGCACACAGAAAGATGTGTTCTGTTATCCTGAATGTTCCAAGGTTTCCACAATTGTCAGCAGCTCATGTGATCTAATAGCACCTGTAGCTTCTTTTCCCTGTGTGTTACCCCAGGCCGGGCTGCAAGGGAAACCTGGCTTTTGGGCTGGAAATCCAAGTAGCCAGGAATGATCCAAGATGGACTGTAGAGATAATTAGTGGACTTCTCCCTAACTGGGAAAAACTTGTCCCCCCAGGCATTTTTGTGATGTGGTGTTTCACAACTCACACAAGCAAAGCCTTGTTTGGGAATCCTGTGTGTTTGGAGGTCCCTCCAACAGACAGCAGCGCCAGGGTTCTGATAGAATCACTCAGTCTGTCATCCCTGGGAGATTTCCTATCCCGGGCTGCAAGGGAAACCTGGGAGTATGGCTGGAATACGAAGAAAAACAGAGTGCCTCCCCATGGATTCTGGGGATAATTAGCCAACTTCTCCCAACCTGGTTAAACCTGGACCCCAGAAACATGCAAGGAGTGTGTTTTCCTACTACATAACACACACAAAGGAGTGTTCTGTTACCCTGTGTATTGGGAGGTTTCTACAATTGTCAGCAGCGCTTGGGATATAATTAAAAATTAAGCTACATTTTCTGAGTGTTCTCTCAGGCTGGGTTGCAAGGGAAATTGGGAATGGGCTGGAAAGCCAAGCAGGAGCGATTTCCTCCCCATGGGCTGTAGTGGGAAGTATCAGACTTCCCACAACCTAGGAACACCTGTACCCTATGAAACATGCGTGGAGGTTTTACCATCTCAATCAGACACAAAAGTATGTTCTGTTATCCTGCGTGTGCGGTGGTTCCTACAACTGTATGCAGTGCCTGTTTTCCATTAGAACCACTAGATTATTTCTTCTGAGTGTTTTCCAGGGCGGGCTGCCAGGGAAAGATGGGGGTTCGGCTGGAAAGCCAAGTAGGAAAAAGTGCTTAGAGATTGACTGTAGAGGTAATTATCGGACTTCTCATAAACAGGGATTTCCTGTGACCCCAGCCTTCTGCGTGGTGTTGGGCTCAACCCCTCCTCCAAGCAAACAGTGTTCCGGTATTTTGAGTGTGTTGGGTACCTCCAACCGACAGCAGCGACAGGGTTCTAATAGAATCACTAATATTGTCATATCTAGGGGATTTCTTAGGCCAGGCTGCAAGGGATATTTGTGAGTTGTTCTGGAATGCGAAGAAGTAGAGAGTGCATCCCCATTGGCAGTGGAGGTAATTAGGTGACATCTCCAAACCTGGGAACAGCTGTACCCTCAGAAACATGCCTGGAGGGTATTTTCCTAAACCATCATACACACAAAGATGTGTTCCGCTATATGAGTTTGGGGAGGTTTCTACAACTATGAACAGCGTCTGGGATATAATACCACCACTAATTTTTTCCGTGATTGTTTTCACAGGCCTGGCTGCGAGGTAAAGCTGTGGGTTGGACTGAAATTCGAAGAAGCAGCAAGTTACTCCCCATGAAAATTTGAGGTATTTTTCCGACGTCCCACAGCCTTGGAACAACTGTGCCCCACGAAACATGCGTGGAGCTTGTTTACCCATCTCCATCAGACCCACAAAGATTTCTTCTGTTATCCTAGGTGTGGGATGTTTCCTACAATGGTAGGTAGCGACTGGTTTCCAATACAACCAATAGCATATTATCCCTGAGTGTTTACCCAAGCCGGGCTGTGAGAGAAAGCTGGGGTTTGGTATGGAAAGCCGAGGAGCAGCGAGTGCCCCTAGATGGACTATGGATGTAATTAGCAGACTTCTCCCTAACAGGGAAAATCATGGGCCCCCAGCATTGAGTGTGCAGTGGGGCTTCACCACTCCCCCCAAGAAAGCCGTGTTCTGGAATCGTGAGTGTTTGGAGGTTCCTCCAAAAGACAGCAGCGCCCTACTTCGGACAGAATATTTTAGATATTTAATCCTTGGGTGTTTTCCACGGTCGGGCTTCAAGGGAATTCTAGGATTAGGGCTGGAAATCGAAGTTAAGAGAGTGCTTCCACATAGGCAGTGGAGGTAATTAGTCAATATCTCCCATCATGGGAACACCTTTACCCCAGAAACATGCCTTTAGTGTGTTTTCCTACTCCATCACACACCCAAAGGAGTATTCTGTTTTCCTTAGTGTGTTGAGGTTTCTACAACTGTCAGGACCGCCTGGGTTCTAATAGAACTTGTAGCTTTCCTTCCCTGAGTGTTTTCCCGAGACTGGGCTGAGAGTGAAATCTGGGGAATTGGCTGAAAAACCAAGAAGCAGCGAGTGCCCCAAGATGCACTGTGGAGGTAATTAACTGACTTCTCAATAACAGGGAAATACTTGTGCCCCCAGCCATGTGTGTGGAGTGGGGCTTCACAACTCCCCAATCAAAGCCGTGTTTGGGAATTCTGTGTGTGTGGAGGTTACTGCAATAGACAGCAGCGCAGGAGTAGTGATAGAATTAATTAGTTTGTCATCCCTGGGTGTTTTCCTAACCCGTGCAGCAAGGGAAAGCTGGGAGTAGGGCTGGAAAATGAAGAAAATCAGAGTGCCACCCCATGGGCAGTGGAGGTTATTAGCCAAAATCTCCCATCCTGGGAACACCTGCACCCCAGAAACATGCCTTTAGTGTGTTTCCCTACTTCATCACACACACAAAGTAGTGTTCTCTTTTCTTAGTGTGGGGAGGTTTCTACAAATTTCATGAGCAACTTAGTTCTAACAGAACCTATAGCTTTTATTCCCTGAGTTTTTCCCAGGCCGGGCAGCGAGGAAACGCTGGAGGTATGGCTGGAAATCCAAGCAAATTCAAGGGCCTCCCCATGGACAGTGGAGATAATTATACGAACTTCCACAACCTAAGAACCCCTGTACCACCTGAAACATGCGTGGAGTTAGTTTACCCATCTCTATCAAACACTCAACGAATTGTTCTGTTACCCTGAGTGGGGGAATGTTCCTACAGCTGTCTGCAGCCCCTGGGTTCCTATACAACCCTAGCTTACTTTCTCTGAGTGTTTTCAAATGCCGGGATGCCGGTGAATTTTGGGGGATTGGCTGAAAAGCCAAGAAGCAGCGAGTGCCCCAAGACCCATTGCGGAGTTAATTAGCGGACTTCTCCCTAACAGGGACAAATCTGTGACCCCATCCTTCTGCGTGGATTGGGGCTCCACAACTCCCAACATGCAAAGCCTTGTTCCAGAATCCTGAGGTTTTGGTGGATCCTCCAACAGACAGCAACTCCGGGGTTCTGATAGAAACATTTATTTTTCATCCCTGGGTTTTTAACTAGGCCGGGCTACAAGGGAAAGCTTGGAGTTGGGCTTGAAAATGAAGAAGAAATCAATGCATCCCCATGGGATGTGAAGGAAAATAGCCGACATCTCCCAACCAGGGAAAACTTGATCCCTAGAAAAATGCCTGGCGTTTGTTTTCCCACTCCATCACACACAGAAAGATGTGTTCTGTTATCCTGAGTGTTCGAAATTTTCCACAATTTTCAGCAGCGCATTGGTTCTAATACCACCAATAGCTTCTTTTCCCTATGTGTTACGCCAGGAAGGTCTGCAAGGAATACCTGGGGGTTGGGCTGGAAATCCAAGTAGCAGGGATTGCCCCGAGATGGACTGTAGAGGGAATTAGCGGACTTCTCCCTAAATGGGAAAAACTAGTTACCCCAGCCATGTTTGTGGTGTGGGGTTTCAAAAATCACCCAGGCAAATCTGTGTTTGGGAATCCTGTGTGTTTGGAGGCCGCTCCAACAGACAGCAGCGCCAGGGTTCTGATAGAATCATTTAGTCTGTCATCCCTTGGAGTTTTCCTAAACCGGGATGCAAGGGAAAGCTGGGATAAGGGCTGGAATACAAAGAAAAACAGAGTTCCTCCCAATGGACTCTGGAGATAATTAGCCAACGTCTGCAAACCTGGTTAAACCTGCACCCCAGAAAAAAGCATGGAGTGTGTTTTCCTACTACATAACACACATAAAGGAGTGTTCTGTTACCCTGTGTATTGGGAGGTTTCTACAACTGTCAGCAGCGCCTGGGTTCTAATTAAAATTTAAGCTATATTTTCTGAGTGTTCTCTCAGGCTGGGTTGCAAGGGAAACTGGGGATAGGCAGGAAAGCCAAGCAGGAGTGATTTAATTCCCATGGGCAGTAGTGGGAAGTATCTGACCTCCCACAACTTAGGAACACCTGTACTCCCTGAAACATGCGTGGAGGTTTTACCATCTCAATCAGACACAAAAATATGTTCTGTTATCCTGCGTGTGCGGTGGTTCCTACAACGGTATGCAGTGCCTGTTTTACATTAGAACCACTAGATTATTTCTTCTGAGTGTTTTCCAGGGCGGGCTGCCAGGGAAAGCTGGTGGTTCGGCTGGAAAGCCAAGTAGCAAAAAGTGCCTAGAGATTGACTGTAGAGGTTATTAGCGGATTTCTCATAATCAGGGAATTCCTGTGCCCCAAGTCATCTGTGTGGTGTGGGGCTCCACACCTCCACCAAGCAAAGAAGTGTTCCAATATTTTGAGTGTGTTGGTTACCTCCAAACGACAGCAGCGACGGTTTCTGATAGAATCACTAATATTGTCATAACTAGGTGTTTTCTTAGGCCGGGTTGCAAGGGATAATTGGGAGTTGGTCTGGAAAGCGAAGAAGTAGAGAGTCCCTCCCCATTGGCAGTGGAGGTAATTAGGCGACATCTCCAAACTGGGAACAGCTGTACCCCCAGAATCATGCCTGGAGTGTATTTTCCTAAACCATCATACACACAACGATGTGTTCAGCTATCCTGAGTGTGGGGAGGTTTCTACAACTGTGAACAGCGCCTGGGATATAATAGAACCAGTATTATTTTTCCGTGATTGTTTTCACAGGCCTGTCTGCGAGGTAAAACTGTGGGTAGGGCTGAAATTCGTATAAGCAGCAAGTTATTCCCCATGAAAATTTGAGGTATTTTTCAGACGTCCCACAGCGTTGGAACAACTGTGCCCCCCCAAAAATGCGTGAAGTTTATTTACCCATCTCCCTCATACCCGCAAAGATTTCTTCTGTTATCCTAGGTGTGGGATGTTACCTTTAACGGTAGGTAGCGCCTGGGTTCCAATACAACCTATAGCATATTATCCCTGAGTGTTTACCCAGGCCGGGCTGTGAGGGAATGCTGGGGTTTGGTATGGAAATCCAAGTAGCAGCGAGTGCCCTTAGATGGACTATGGATGTAATTAGCAGACTTCTCCCTAACAGGGAAAATCATGTGCCCCAAGCAGTGAGTGTGCAGTGGGGCTTCACTACTCCCCCCAACAAAGCCTTGTTCCAGAATCGTGAGTTTTGGAGGTTCCTCCAACAGAGAGCAACGCCCTGTTTCTGACAGAAAGTCTTAGATTTATAATTCCTGGGTGTTTACCACGGTCGGGCTGCAAGCGAATGCTAGGATTAGGGCTGGAAATCGAAGTGAAGAGAGTGCTTCCCCATGGGCAGTGGAGGTAATTAGCCAACATCTCCCATCCTGGGAACACCTGCACCCCAAAAATATGCCTTTAGTGTGTTTTCCTACTCCATCACACACACAAAGGATTATTCTGTTTTCCTTAGTATGTTGAGGTTTCTACAACTATCAGGATCGCCTGGGTTCTAATAGAACTTGTAGCTATATTTCCCTGAGTGTTTTCTGAGACCGGGCTGAGAGTGAAATCTGGGGAAATGGCTGAAAAACCAAGAAGCAGCGAGTGCCCCAAGAAACACTGTTGAGGTAATTAACTTAATTCTCAATAACAGGGAAAAACTATTCCCCCTGCCATGTGTGTGGAGTGGGGCTTCACAACTCCCCAATCAAAGCCGTGTTGGGGCATCCTGTGTGTGTGGAGGTTCCTGCAACAGACAGCAGCGCTGGTTTTCTGATAGAATTAATTAGTTTGTAATTCCTGGGTGTTTTCCTAACCCGTGCAGCAAGGGAAAGCTGGGAGTATGGCTGGTAAACGAATAAAATCAGAGTGCATCCCCATGGACAGTGGAGGTAATTAGCCAAAATCTCCCATCCGGGGAACACCTGCACCCCAGAAACATGCCTTAAGTGTGTTTTCCTACTCCATCACACACACAGAGAAGTGTTCTATTTTCCTTAGTGTGGGGAGGTTTCTAAACTTTCATGAGAAACTTTGTTCTAACAAAACCTGTAGCTTTTATTCCCTGTGTTTTTCCCAGGCCAGGCTGAGGGGAAACGCTGGGGGTAGGGCTGGAAATCCAAGAAACAACAAGGGCCTGCCCATGGACAGTGGAGTTAATTATACGAACTTCCACAACCTAAGATCGCCTGTACCACCTGAAACATGCGTGGAGATAGTTTACAAATCTCTATCATACACTCAACGAATTGTCCTGTTACCCTGAGTGTGGGGAGGTTCCTACAACTGTCTGCAGCACCTGGGATCCTATAAAACCCTAGCTTACATTCCCTGAGTGTTTTCAAAGGCCGGGCTGCGAGTGAATACTGGGGGATTGGCTGAAAATCCAAGATGCAGCGAGTGCCCCAAGACCCATTGCGGAGTTAATTAGCGGACTTCTCCCTAACAGGGACAAATCTGTGACCCCATCCTTCTGCGTGGATTGGGGCTCCAAAACTCCCAACATGCAAAGACTTGTTCCAGAATCCTAAGGGTCTCGAGGATCCTCCAAAGGACAGCAATGCCGGAGTACTGATACAATCAGTTATTTTTCATCCCTGGGTGTTTCACTAGTCCGGGCTACAAGGGAAAGCTGGGAGTTGGCTTGAAATCAAAGAAGAAAACAGTGAATCCCCATGAACATCGAAGGAAACTAGCCAACATCTCCCAACCTGGGAAAACCTGGATTCCGAAGAAAATGCCTGGCGTGTGTTTTCCTACTCCATCACACACAGAAAGATGTGTTCTGTTATCCTGAGTGTTCGAAGGGTTCCAAAATTTTCAGCAGCGCATGGGTTCAAATAGCACCTGTAGATACGTTTCACTGTGTGTTAAACCAGGCCGGGCTGCAAGTGAAACCTGGGGGTTGGGCTGGAAATCCAAGTAGCAGGGGGTGCCTCGAGATGGAATGTAGAGGGAATTAGCGGACGTCTCCCTAACATGGAAAAACTTGTGCCCCCTGATATGTGTGTGATGTGGGTCTTTACAACTCACACAAGCAATTTCGTGTTTGGGATTCCTGTGTGTTTGGAGGTCCCTCCAACAGACAGCAGCGCCAGGGATCTGATAGAATTACTTAGTTTGTCATCCCTGGGTGTTTTCCTAACCCGTGCAGCAAGGGAAAGCTGGGAGTAGGGCTGGAAAATGAAGAATATCAGAGTGCCTCCCCATGGACAGTGGAGGTAATTAAGCAAAATCTCCCATCCTGGGAACACCTGCACCCTAGAAACATGCCTTTAGTTTGTTTACCTTCCCATTACACACACAAAGAAGTGTTCTATTTCCTTAGTGTGGGGAGGTTTCTAAACTTTCATGAGCAAATTTGTTCTAACAAAACATGTAGCTTTTATTCCCTGTTTTATTCCCAAGCCAGGCTGAGGGGAAACGCTGGGGGTAGGGCTGGAAATCCAAGCAACTACAAGGGCTTCCCCATGGACAGTGGAGATAATTATACGAACTTCCACAACCTAAGAACGCCTGTACGACCTGAAACATGCGTGGAGTTAGTTTACACATCTCTATCAGACACTCAATGAATTGTTCTGTTACCCTGAGTGTGGGGAGATTCCTACAACTGTCTGCAGCACCTGGGTTCCTATAGAACCCTAGCTTACATTCCCTGAGTGTTTTCAAAGGCCGGGCTGCGAGTGAATTCTGGGGGATTGTCTGAAAAGCCAAGAAGCAGCGAGTGCCCCAAGACGCACTGTGGAGGTAATTAGCGGACTTCTCCCTAACAGGGACAAATCTGTGACCCCATCCTTTTGCGTGGATTGGGGCTCCACATCTCCCAAAATGCAAAGACTTGTTCCAGAATCCTGAGGGTTTTGAGGATCCTCCAAAAACAGCAAAGCCGGTGTACTGATAGAATCAGTTATTTTTCATCCCTGGGTGTTTCACTAGTCCGGGCTACAAGGGAAAGCTGGGAGTTGGCTTGAAATCGAAGAAGAAAACTGTGACTCCCCATGAGCATCGAAGGAAATTAGCCAACATCTCACAACCTGTGAAAAACTGGATAATCAGAAAAATGCCTGGCGAGTGTTTTCCTACTCCATCACACACAGAAAGATGTGTTCTGTTATCCTGAGTGTTCGAAGGTTTCCACAATTGTCAGCAGCGCATGGGTTCTAATAGCACCTGTAGATACGTTTCACTGTGTGTTACACCAGGCCGGGCTGCAAGGGAAACCTGGGGGTTGGGCTGGAAATCCAAGTAGCAGGGATTGCCCCGAGATTGAATGTAGAGGGAATTAGCGGACGACTCCCTAACATGGAAAAACTTGTGCCCTCTGACATGTGTGTTTTGGGCTTCACAACTCACACAAGCAAATCCGTATTTGGGAATCATGTGTGTTTGGAGGTCCCTCCAAAAGACAGCAGCGCCAGGGATCTGATAGAATTACTTAGTTTGTCTTCCCTGGGTGTTTTCCTAACCCGTGCAGCAAGGGAAAGCTGGGAGTAGGGCTGGAAAACGAAGAAAATCAGAGTGCCTCCCCATGGACAGTGGAGGTAATTAGCCAAAATCTCCCATCCTGGGAACACTTGCGCCCCAGAAACATGCCTTTAGTGTTTTTACCTACTCCATCACACACACAAAGAAGTGTTACTTTTCCTTAATGTGGGGAGGTTTCTACAAATTTCATGAGCAATTTTGTTCTAACAGAACCTGTAGTTTTATTCCCTGAGTTTTTCCCATGACGGGCTGCGAGGAAATGCTGGGGGTAGGGCTGGAAAACAAAGCAACTGCAAGGGCTTCCCCATGGACATTGGAGATAATTATAGAACTTCCACAACCTAAGAACGCCTGAACCACCTTAAACATGCGTGGAATTAGTTTACACATCTCAATCAAACACTCAACGTATTGTTCTGTTACCCTGAGTGTGGGGAGTTTCCTACAACTGTCTGCAGCACCTGGGTTAATATAGAACCCTAGCTTACTTTCCCTGACTGTTTTCAATTGCCGTGTTGCGAGTGAATTCTGGGGGATTGGCTGAAAATCCAAGAAGCAGCGAGTGCCCCAAAACGCACTGTGGAGGTAATTAGCGGACTTCTCCCTAACAGGGACAAATCTGTGACCCATCCTTCTGCGTGGATTGGGGCTCCACACCTCCCAACATGCAAAGACTTGTTCCAGAATCCTGAGGGTTTGGTGGATCCTCCAAAAGACAGCAACGCCTGGGTACTGATAGAAACATTTATTTTTCATCCCTGGGTGTTTAACTAGTCTGGGCTACAAGGGAAAGCTGGGAGTTGAGCTTGAATACGAAGAAGAAGACAGTGACTCACCATGAGCATCGAAGGAAGCTAGCCGACATCTCCCAACCTGGGAAAACCTGGATCCCCAGAAAAATGCCTGGCGTGTGTTTTCCTACACCATCACACACAGAAAGATGTGTTCTGTTATCCTGAGTGTTCGAAGGTTTCCACAATTTTCAGCAGCGTATGGGATCAAATAGCACCAGTTGCTTCTTTTCACTGTGTGTTACCCCAGGCCGGTCTGCAAGGGAAACCTGGTGGTTGGGCTGGAAATCCAAGTAGCAGGGAGTGCCCCGAGATGGAATGTAGAGGGAATTAGCGGACATCTCCCTAACAGGGAAAAACACGTGTACCCAGCCATGTGTGTGGTGTGGGGCTTCACAACTCAACCAAGCAAAGACGTTTTTGGGAATCCTGTGTGTTTTGAGGTCCCTCCAACAGACATCAGCGCCAGGGTTCTGATAGAATCACTTAGTCTATCATCCCTGGTTATTTTCCTAACCCGGGCTGCAAGGGAAAACTGGGAGTAGGGCTGGAAAACGAAGAAAATCAGAATGCCTCCACATGGACTCTGGAGATAATTAGCCAACGTCTCCCAACCTGGTTAAACCTGCACCGCAGACATATGCATGTAGTGAGTTTTCCTACTACATAACACACACAAAGATGTGTTCTGATACCCTGTGTATTGGGAGGTTTATACAACTGTCAGCAGCGCCTTGGTTCTAATTAAAAATTAAGCTATATTTTCTGAGTGTTCTCCCAGCCTGGGTTGCAATGGAAATTGGGGATAAGCTGGAAAGCCAAGCAGGAGTGATTTCCTCCCGACGGGCAGTAGTGGGAATTATCTGACCTCCCACAACATAGGAAAATCTGTACCCCCTGAAACATGCGTGGAGGTTTTACCATTGCAATCAGACACAAAAATATGTTCTCTTATCCTTCGTTTGCGGTGGTTCCTACAACGGTCTTCAGTGCCTGTGTTCCATTACAACCACTAGCTTATTTCTTCTGAGTGTTTTCAAGGGCGGGCTGCGAGGGAAACTGGGGGTTCGGCTGGAAAGCCAAATAGCAACATTTGCCTAGATATTGACTGTAGAGGTAATTAGCATACTTCTCATAAACAGGGAATTCCTGTGCCCCCAGTCATCTGTGTGTTGTGGGGCTCCACACCTCCCTCAAACAAAGCCGTGTTCCGGAATTTTGAGTGCGTAGGTTACCTCCAACTGACAGCAGCGACGGGGTTGTGATAGAATCATTAATATTGTCATAAATAGGTGTTTTCTTAGGCCTGGCTGCAAGGGATATTTGGGAGTTGGTCTGGAAAGCGAAGAATTAGAGAATGCCTCCCCATAGGCAGTGGAGGTAATTAGGTGACATCTCCAAACCAGGGAAAAGCTGTACCCCCAGATACATGCCTGGAGTGTATTTTCCTAAACCGTCATACATACAAAGATGTGCTCCGCTATCCTGAGTTTGGGGAGGTTTCTACAACTGTGAACAGCGCCTGGGATTTAATAGCACCAGTATTTTCTTTTCCGTGATTGTTTTCACAGGCCTGGCAGCGAGGTAAAACTGTGGGTTGGGCTGAAATTCGTAGAAGCAGCAAGTTATTCCCCATGAAAATTTGAGGCAATTTTCAGACGTCCCACAGCCTTGGAACAAATCTGCCCCCCTGAAACATGCGTGGAGTTTGTTTACCCATCTCCATCAGACCCACAAAAATTTCTTCGGTTATCCTAGGTTTGGGATGTTTCCTACAACGGTAGGTAGCGTCTGGGTTCCAATACAACCAATAGCATATTATCCCTGAGTGTTTACCCAGGCCGGGCTGTGAGGGAAAGCTGGGGGTTGGTATGGAAAGCCAAGTAGCAGCGAGTGCCCCTAGATGGACTATGGCTGTAATTAGCAGACTTCTCCCTAACAGGGAAAATCATGTGCCCCCAGCTGTGAGTGTGCAGTGGGGCTTCAACACTCACCCCAACAAAGCCGTGTTCCGGAATCGTGAGTGTTTGGAAGTTCCTCCAACAGAAAGCAGCTCCATGGTTCTGAAAGAAAGACTTAGATTTTAAACCCCTGCCTGTTTTCCACGGTCGGGCTGCAAGGGAATGCTAGGATTAGGGCTGGAAATCGAAGTGAAGAGAGTGCTTCCCCATGGGCATTGGAGGTAATTAGCCAACATCTCCAATCCTGGGAACACCTGCACACCAGAAACATGCCTTTAGTATGTTTTACTACTCCATCACACACACAAAGGAGTATTCTGTTTTCCTTAGTATGTTGAGGTTTCTACAACTGTCAGGATCGCCTGGGTTCTAATAGAACTTGTAGCTTTCCTTCCCTGAGTGTTTTCCGAGACTGGGCTGAGAGCGAAATCTGGGGAATTGGCTGAAAATCCAAGAAGCAACGAGTGCCCCAAGATGCACTGTGGAGGTAATTAACTGACTTCTCGATAACAGGGAAATTCTTGTGCGACAAGCTATGTGTGTGGATTGGGGATTCACAACTCCCCTTTCAAAGCCGAGTTTGGGAATCCTCTGTATGTGGAGGATCCTGCAACAGACAGCAGCGCCGGGATTCTGATAGAATTACTTAGTTTGTCATACCTGGGTGTTTTCCTAACTCGTGCATCAAGGGAAAGCTGAGATTAGGACTGGAAAACCAAGAAAATCAGAGTGCATCCCCATGGACAGTGGAGGTAATTATAGAACTTCCACAACCTAAGAACGCCTGTACCACCTGAAACATGTGTGGAATTAGTTTAAACATCTCTATCAAACACTCAACGTATTGTTCTGTTACCCTGAGTGTGGGGAGTTTCCTACAACTGTCTGCAGCACCTGGGTTAATATAGAACCCTAGCTTACTTTCCCTGAGTGTTTTCAAAGGCCAGGCTGCGAGTGAATTCTGGGGGATTGTCTGAAAAGCCAAGAAGCAGCGAGTGCCCCAAGACGCACTGTGGAGGTAATTAGCGGACTTCATCCTAACAGGGACAAATCTGTGACCCATCCTTCTGCGTGGATTGGGGCTCCACACCTCCCAAAATGCAAAGACTTGTTCCAGAATCCTGAGGGTTTGGTGGATCCTACAACAGACAGCAACGCCTGGGTACTTATACAAACATTTATTTTTCATCCCTGGGTGTTTAACTAGTCCGGGATACAAGGGAAAGCTGGGAGTTGGGCTTGAATACGAAGAAGAAGACAGTGACTCTCCATGAGCATCGAAGGAAGCTGGCCGACATCTCCCAACCTGGGAAAACCTGGATCCCCAGAAAAATGCCTGGCTTGTGTTTTCTTACTCCATCACACACAGAAAGATGTGTTCTGTTATCCTGAGTGTTCGAAGGTTTCCACAATTTTCAGCAGCGTATGGGATCAAATAGCACCAGTTGCTTCTTTTCACTGTGTGTTACCCGAGGCCGGGCTGCAAGGGAAACCTGGTGGTTGGGCAGGAAATCCAAGTAGCAGGGAGTGCCCCGAGATGGAATGTAGAGGGAATTAGCGGACATCTCCCTAACAGGGAAAAACACGTGCTCCCAGCCATGTGTGTGGTGTGGGGCTTCACAACTCAACCAAGCAAAGCCGTTTTTGGGAATCCTGTGTGTTTTGAGGTCCCTCCAACAGACATCAGCGCCAGGGTTCTGATAGAATCACTTAGTCTATCATCCCTGGGTGTTTTCCTAAACCGGGCTGCAAGGGAAAACTGGGAGTAGGGCTGGAAAACGAAGAAAATCAGAATGCCTCCACATGGACTCTGGAGATAATTAGCCAACGTCTCCCAACCTGGTTAAACCTGCACCGCAGACACATGCATGTAGTGTGTTTTCCTACTACATAACACACACAAAGATGTGTTCTGTTACCCTGTGTATTGGGAGGTTTATACAACTCTCAGCAGCGCCTGGGTTCTAATTAAAAATTAAGCTACATTTTCTGAGTGTTCTCCCAGCCTGGGTTGCAATGGAAATTGGGGATAGGCTGGAAAGCCAAGCAGGAGTGATTTCCTCCCGACGGGCAGTAGTGGGAATTATCTGACCTCCCACAACATAGGAAAACCTGTACCCCCTGAAACATGCGTGGAGGTTTTACCATCGCAATCAGACACAAAAATATGTTCTGTTATCCTTCATTTGTGGTGGTTCCTACAACGGTCTGCAGTGCCTGTGTTCCATTAGAACCACTAGCTTATTTCTTCTGAGTGTTTTCAAGGGCGGGCTGCGAGGGAAACTGGGGGTTCGGCTGGAAAGCCAAGTAGCAACAATTGCCTAGATATTGACTGTAGAGGTAATTAGCATACTTCTCATAAACAGGGAATTCCTGTGCCCCCAGTCATCTGTGTGTTGTGGGGCTCCACACCTCCCTCAAACAAAGCCGTGTTCCGGAATTTTGAGTGCGTTGGGTACCTCCAACTGACAGCAGCGACGGGGTTATGATAGAATCATTAATATTGTCATAACTAGGTGTTTTCTTAGGCCTGGCTGCAAGGGATATTTGGGAGTTCGTCTGGAAAGCGAAGAATTAGAGAATGCCTCCCCATAGGCAGTGGAGGTAATTAGGTGACATCTCCAACCAGGGAAAAGCTGTACCCCCAGATACATGCCTGGAGTTTTTTTTCCTAAACCATCATACACACAAAGATGTGTTCCGCTATCCTGAGTTTGGGGAGGTTTCTACAACAGTGAACAGCGCCTGGGATTTAATAGCACCAGTATTTTCTTTTCCGTGATTGTTTTCACAGGCCTGGCAGCGAGGTAAAACTGTGGGTTGGGCTGAAATTCGTAGAAGCAGCAAGTTATTCCCCATGAAAATTTGAGGCAATTTTCAGACGTCCCACAGCCTTGGAACAAATCTGCCCCCCCGAAACATGCGTGGAGTTTGTTTACCCATCTCCATCAGACCCACAAAAATTTCTTCGGTTATCCTAGGTTTGGGATGTTTCCTACAACGGTAGGTAGCGTCTGGGTTCCAATACAACCAATAGCATATTATCCCTGAGTGTTTACCCAGGCCGGGCTGTGAGGGAAAGCTGGGGGTTGGTATGGAAAGCCAAGTAGCAGCGAGTGCCCCTAGATGGACTATGGATGTAATTAGCAGACTTCTCCCTAACAGGGAAAATCATGTGCCCCCAGCTGTGAGTGTGCAGTGGGGCTTCAACACTCACCCCAACAAAGCCGTGTTCCGGAATCGTGAGTGTTTGTAGGTTCCTCCAACAGACAGCAGCGCCCTGGTTCTGACAGAATGTCTTATATTTTCAATTCCTGTCTGTTTACCACGGTCGGGCTGCAAGGGAATGCTAGGATTAGGGCAGGAAATCGAAGTTAAAAGTGTGCTTCCCCATGGGCAGTGGAGGTAATTAGCCAACATCTCCCATCCTGGGAACACCTGCACACCAGCAACATGCCTTTAGTATGTTTTCCTTCTCCATCACACACACAAAAGAGTATTCTGTTTTCCTTAGTATGTTGAGGTTTCTACAACTGTCAGGATTGCCTGGGTTCTAATAGAACTTGTAGCTTTCCTTCCCTGAGTGTTTTCCGAGACTGGACTGAGAGTGAAATCTGGGGAATTGGCTGAAAAGCCAAGAGGCAGCGAGTGCCCCAAGATGCACTGTGGAGGTAATTAACTGACTTCTCGATAACAGGGGAATATTTGTGCCACCAGCTATGTGTGTGGATTGGGGATTCACAACTCCCCTATCAAAGCCGTGTTTGGGAATCCTGTGTATGTGGAGGATCCTGCAACAGACAGCAGCGCCGGGATTCTGATAGAATTACTTAGTTTGTCATACCTGGGTGTTTTCCTAACTCGTGCATCAAGGGAAAGCTGAGAGTAGGACTGGAAAACGGAGAAAATCAGAGTGCATCCCCATGGACAGTGGAGGTAATTAGCCAAAATCTCCCATCCTGGGAACACCTGCACCCCAGAAACATGCCTTTAGTGAGTTTTCCTACTCCATCACACACACAGAGAAGTGTTATCTTTTCCTTAGTGTGGGGAGTTTTCTACAACTTTCATGAGCAACTTTGTTGTAACAGAACCTGTAGCTTTTATTCCCTGAGTTTTTCCCAGGCCAAGCTGAGGGGAAACGCTGGGGGTAGGGCTGGAAATCCAAGCAACTGCAAGGGCCTCCCCATGGACAGTGGAGGTAATTATACGAACTTCCACAACCTAAGAACGCCTGTACCACCTGAAACATGCGTGGAGTTAGTTTACAAATCTCTATCAGACACTCAACGAATTGTTCTGTTACCCTGAGTGTGGGGAGGTTCCTACAACTGTCTGCAGCACCTGGGTTCCTATAAAACCCTAGCTTTCATTACCTGAGTGTTTTCAAAGGCCGAGCTGCGAGTGAATTCTGGGGGATTGGCTGAAAATCCAAGAAGCAGCGAGTGCCCCAAAACGCACTGTGGAGGTAATTAGCGGACTTCTCCCTAACAGGGACAAATCTGTGACCCCATCCTTCTGCGTAGATTAGGGCTCCACAGCTCCCAACATGCAAAGACTTGTTTCTGAATCCTGAGGGTTTCGAGGATCCTCCAAAAGACATCAATGCCGGAGTACTGATAGAATCAGTTATTTTTCATCCCTGGATGTTTCACTAGTCCGGGCTACAAGGGAAAACTGGGAGTTGGCTTGAAATCGAAGAAGAAAACTGTGACTCCCCATGAGCAGCGAAGGAAACTAGCCGACATCTCCCAACTTGGGAAAACCTGGATCCCGAGAAAAATGCCTGGCGTGTGTTTTCCTACTCCATCACACACAGAAAGATGTGTTCTGTTATACTGAGTGTTCGAAGGGTTCCACAATTTTCAGCAGCGCATGGGTTCTAATAGCATCTGTAGATACGTTTCCCTGTGTGTTACACCAGGCTGGGCTGCAAGGGAAACCTGGGGGTTGGGCTGGAAATCCAAGTAGCAGGGAGTGCCCCGAGATGGAATGTAGAGGGAATTAGCGGACGTTTCCCTAACATGGAAAAACTTGTGCCCCCAGATATGTGTGTGATATGGGGCTTTACAACTCACACAAGCAATTCCGTGTTTCGGAAACCTGTGTGTTTGGAGGTCCCTCCAACAGACAGCAGCGCCAGGGATCTGATAGAATTACTTAGATTGTCATCCCTGGGTGTTTTCCTAACCCGTGCAGCAAGGGAAAGCTGGGAGTAGGGCTGGAAAACGAAGAATATCAGAGTGCCTCCCCATGGACAGTGGAGGTAATTAGCCAAAATCTCCCATCCTGGGAACACCTGCACCCCAGAAACATGCCTTTAGTGTGTTTACCTACCCATTACACACACAAAGAAGTGTTCTATTTCCTTAGTGTGGGGAGGTTTCTACAAATTTCATTAGCAAATTTGTTCTAACAGAACCTGTAGCTTTTATTCCCTGAGTTTTTACCAGTCCGGGCTGAGGGGAAAAGCTGGGGGTAGGGTTGGAAATCCAAGCAACTACAAGGGCTTCCCCATGGACCGTGGAGATAATATACGAACTTCCACAACCTAAGAACGCCTGTACCACCTGAAACATGCGTGGAGTTAGTTTACAAATCTCTATCAGACTCTCAAAGTATTGTTCTGTTACCCTGAGTGTGGGGAGGTTCCTACAACTGTCTGCAGCACCTGGGTTCCTATAGAACCCTAGCTTACATTCCCTGAGTGTTTTCAAAGGCCGGGCCTCTAGTGAATTCTGGGGGATTGTCTGAAAAGCCAAGAAGCAGCGAGTGCCCCAAGACGCACTGTGGAGGTAATTAGCGGACTTCTCCCTAACAGGGACAAATCTGTGACCCCATCCTTCTGCGTGGATTGGGGCTCCACATCTCCCAAAATGCAAAGACTTGTTCCAGAATCCTGAGGGTTTCGAGGATCCTCCAAAAATCAGCAATGTTTGTGTACTGATAGAATCAGTTATTTTCCAACCCTGGATGTTTCACTAGTCCGGGCTACAAGGGAAAGCTGGGAGTTGGCTTGAAATCGAAGAAGAATACTGTGACTCCCCATGAGCAACGAAGGAAATTAGCCAAATTCTCCCAACCTGGGAAAAACTGGATAACCAGAAAAATGCCTGGCGAGTGTTTTCCTACTCCATCACACACAGAAAGATGTGTTCTGTTATCTTGAGTGTTCGAAGGTTCCACAATTGTCAGCAGCGCATGGGTTCTAATAGCACCTGTAGATACGTTTCACTGTGTGTTACCCCAGGCCGGGCTGCAAGTGAAACCTGGGGGTTGGGCTGGAAATCCAAGTAGCAGGGAGTGCCCCGAGATCGAATGTAGAGGGAATTAGCGGACGTCTCCCTAACATGGAAAAACTTGTGCCCCCTGACATGTGTGTTTTGGGCTTCACAACTCACACAAGCAAATCCGTGTTTGGGAATCATGTGTGTTTGGAGGTCCCTCCAACAGACAGCAGCGCCAGGGATCTGATAGAATTACTTAGTTTGTCATCCCTGGGTGTTTTCCTAACCCGTGCAGCAAGGGAAAGCTGGGAGTAGGGCTGGAAAACGAAGAAAATCAGAGTGCCTCCCCATGGATAGTGGAGGTAATTAGCCAAAATCTCCCATCCTGGGAACACTTGCACACTAGAAATATGCCTTTAGTGTTTTACCTACTCCATCACACACACAAAGAAGTGTTCCTTTTCCTTATTGTGGGGAGGTTTCTACAAATTTCATGAGCAATTTTGTTCTAACAGAACCTGTAGCTTTTATTCCCTGAGTTTTTCACATGACGGGCTGCGAGGAAATGCTGGGGGTAGGGCTGGAAATCCAAGCAACTGCAAGGGCTTCCCCATGGACAGTGGAGATAATTATAGAAATTCCAAAGCCTAAGAACGCCTGTAACACCTGAAACATACGTGGAGTTAGTTTACCCACCTTTATCAGACACTCAACGAATTGTACTGTTATCCTGAGTGTGGGGAGGTTCCTACAACTGTCTGCAGCACCTGGGTTAATATAAAACCCTAGCTTACATTCCCTGAGTGTTTTCAAAGGCCGGGCCTCTAGTGAATTCTGGGGGATTGTCTGAAAAGCCAAGAAGCAGCGAGTGCCCCAAGACGCACTGTGGAGGTAATTAGCGGACTTCTCCCTAACAGGGACAAATCTGTGACCCCATCCTTCTGCGTGGATTGGGGCTCCACATCTCCCAAAATGCAAAGACTTGTTCCAGAATCCTGAGGGTTTCGAGGATCCTCCAAAAAACAGCAATGTTTGTGTACTGATAGAATCAGTTATTTTCCAACCCTGGATGTTTCACTAGTCCGGGCTACAAGGGAAAGCTGGGAGTTGGCTTGAAATCGAAGAAGAATACTGTGACTCCCCATGAGCAACGAAGGAAATTAGCCAAATTCTCCCAACCTGGGAAAAACTGGATAACCAGAAAAATGCCTGGCGAGTGTTTTCCTACTCCATCACACACAGAAAGATGTGTTCTGTTATCTTGAGTGTTCGAAGGTTCCACAATTGTCAGCAGCGCATGGGTTCTAATAGCACCTGTAGATACGTTTCACTGTGTGTTACCCCAGGCCGGGCTGCAAGTGAAACCTGGGGGTTGGGCTGGAAATCCAAGTAGCAGGGAGTGCCCCGAGATCGAATGTAGAGGGAATTAGCGGACGTCTCCCTAACATGGAAAAACTTGTGCCCCCTGACATGTGTGTTTTGGGCTTCACAACTCACACAAGCAAATCCGTGTTTGGGAATCATGTGTGTTTGGAGGTCCCTCCAACAGACAGCAGCGCCAGGGATCTGATAGAATTACTTAGTTTGTCATCCCTGGGTGTTTTCCTAACCCGTGCAGCAAGGGAAAGCTGGGAGTAGGGCTGGAAAACGAAGAAAATCAGAGTGCCTCCCCATGGATAGTGGAGGTAATTAGCCAAAATCTCCCATCCTGGGAACACTTGCACACTAGAAATATGCCTTTAGTGTTTTACCTACTCCATCACACACACAAAGAAGTGTTCCTTTTCCTTATTGTGGGGAGGTTTCTACAAATTTCATGAGCAATTTTGTTCTAACAGAACCTGTAGCTTTTATTCCCTGAGTTTTTCACATGACGGGCTGCGAGGAAATGCTGGGGGTAGGGCTGGAAATCCAAGCAACTGCAAGGGCTTCCCCATGGACAGTGGAGATAATTATAGAAATTCCAAAGCCTAAGAACGCCTGTAACACCTGAAACATGCGTGGAGTTAGTTTACCCACCTTTATCAGACACTCAACGAATTGTACTGTTATCCTGAGTGTGGGGAGGTTCCTACAACTGTCTGCAGCACCTGGGTTAATATAAAACCCTAGCTTACTTTCCCTGAGTGTTTTCAAAGGCCAGGCTGCGAGTGAATTTTGGGGATTGGCTGAAAATCCAAGAAGAAGCGAGTGCCCCAAAACGCACTGTGGAGGTAATTAGCGGACTTCTTCCTAACAGGGACAAATCTGTGACCCATCCTTCTGCGTGGATTGGGGCTCCACAACTCCCAACATGCAAAGACTTGTTCCAGAATCCTGAGGGTTTGGTGGATCCTCCAACAGACAGCAACGCCTGGGTACTGATAGAAACATTTATTTTTCATCCCTAGGTTTTTAACTAGGCCGGGCTACAAGGGAAAGCTGGGACCTGGGCTTAAAAACGAAGAAGAAGACAGTGACTCTCCATGAGCATCGAAGGAAGCTAGCCGACATCTCCCAACCTGGGAAAACCTGGATCCCCAAAAAAATGCCTGGCGTGTGTTTTCCTACTCCATCACACACAGAAAGATGTGTTCTGTTATCCTGAGTGTTCGAAGGTTTCCACAATTGTCAGCAGCGTATGGGTTCAAATAGCACCAGTTGCTTCTTTTCACTCCGTGTTAACCCAGGCCGGGCTGCAAGGGAATCCTGGTGTTTGGGCTGGAAATCAAAGCAGCAATGAGTGCCCCGAGATGGAATGTAGAGGGAATTAGCGGACATCTCCCTAACAGGGAAAAACACGTGCACCCAGCCATGTGTGTGGTGTGGGGCTCCACAACTCAACCAAGCAAAGCCGTTTTTGGGAATCCTGTGTGTTTTGAGGTCCCTCCAACAGACGTCAGCGCCAGGGTTCTGATAGAATCACTTAGTCTGTCATCCCTGGGTGTTTTCCTAAACCGGGCTGCAAGGGAAAACTGGGAGTAGGGCTGGAAAACGAAGAAAATCAGAATGCCTCCACATGGACTCTGGAGATAATTAGCCAACGTCTCCCAACCTGGTTAAACCTGCACCGCAGACACATGCATGTAGTGTGTTTTCCTACTACATAACACACACAAAGATGTGTTCTGTTACCCTGTGTATTGGGAGGTTTATACAACTCTCAGCAGCGCCTGGGTTCTAATTAAAAATTAAGCTACATTTTCTGAGTGTTCTCCCAGCCTGGGTTGCAATGGAAATTGGGGATAGGCTGGAAAGCCAAGCAGGAGTGATTTCCTCCCCACGGGCAGTAGTGGGAATTATCTGACCTCCCACAACATAGGAAAACCTGTACCCCCTGAAACATGCGTGGAGGTTTTACCATCGCAATCAGACACAAAAATATGTTCTGTTATCCTTCATTTGTGGTGGTTCCTACAACGGTCTGCAGTGCCTGTGTTCCATTAGAACCACTAGCTTATTTCTTCTGAGTGTTTTCAAGGGCGGGCTGCGAGGGAAACTGGGGGTTCGGCTGGAAAGCCAAGTAGCAACAATTGCCTAGATATTGACTGTAGAGGTAATTAGCATACTTCTCATAAACAGGGAATTCCTGTGCCCCCAGTCATCTGTGTGTTGTGGGGCTCCACACCTCCCTCAAACAAAGCCGTGTTCCGGAATTTTGAGTGCGTTGGGTACCTCCAACTGACAGCAGCGACGGGGTTATGATAGAATCATTAATATTGTCATAACTAGGTGTTTTCTTAGGCCTGGCTGCAAGGGATATTTGGGAGTTCGTCTGGAAAGCGAAGAATTAGAGAATGCCTCCCCATGGGCAGTGGAGGTAATTAGGTGACATCTCCAACCAGGGAAAAGCTGTACCCCCAGATACATGCCTGGAGTTTTTTTTCCTAAACCATCATACACACAAAGATGTGTTCCGCTATCCTGAGTTTGGGGAGGTTTCTACAACAGTGAACAGCGCCTGGGATTTAATAGCACCAGTATTTTCTTTTCCGTGATAGTTTTCACAGGCCTGGCAGCGAGGTAAAACTGTGGGTTGGGCTGAAATTCGTAGAAGCAGCAAGTTATTCCCCATGAAAATTTGAGGCAATTTTCAGACGTCCCACAGCCTTGGAACAAATCTGCCCCCCCGAAACATGCGTGGAGTTTGTTTACCCATCTCCATCAGACCCACAAAAATTTCTTCGGTTATCCTAGGTTTGGGATGTTTCCTACAACGGTAGGTAGCGTCTGGGTTCCAATACAACCAATAGCATATTATCCCTGAGTGTTTACCCAGGCCGGGCTGTGAGGGAAAGCTGGGGGTTGGTATGGAAAGCCAAGTAGCAGCGAGTGCCCCTAGATGGACTATGGATGTAATTAGCAGACTTCTCCCTAACAGGGAAAATCATGTGCCCCCAGCTGTGAGTGTGCAGTGGGGCTTCAACACTCACCCCAACAAAGCCGTGTTCCGGAATCGTGAGTGTTTGTAGGTTCCTCCAACAGACAGCAGCGCCCTGGTTCTGACAGAATGTCTTATATTTTCAATTCCTGTCTGTTTACCACGGTCGGGCTGCAAGGGAATGCTAGGATTAGGGCAGGAAATCAAGTTAAAAGTGTGCTTCCCCATGGGCAGTGGAGGTAATTAGCCAACATCTCCCATCCTGGGAACACCTGCACACCAGCAACATGCCTTTAGTATGTTTTCCTTCTCCATCACACACACAAAAGAGTATTCTGTTTTCCTTAGTATGTTGAGGTTTCTACAACTGTCAGGATTGCCTGGGTTCTAATAGAACTTGTAGCTTTCCTTCCCTGAGTGTTTTCTGAGACTGGGCTGAGAGTGAAATCTGGGGAATTGGCTGAAAAGCCAAGAGGCAGCGAGTGCCCCAAGATGCACTGTGGAGGTAATTAACTGACTTCTCGATAACAGGGGAATATTTGTGCCACCAGCTATGTGTGTGGATTGGGGATTCACAACTCCCCTATCAAAGCCATGTTTGGGAATCCTGTGTATGTGGAGGATCCTGCAACAGACAGCAGTGCCGGGATTCTGATAGAATTACTTAGTTTGTCATACCTGGGTGTTTTCCTAACTCGTGCATCAAGGGAAAGCTGAGAGTAGGACTGGAAAATGGAGAAAATCAGAGTGCATCCCCATGGACAGTGGAGGTAATTAGCCAAAATCTCCCATCCTGGGAACACCTGCACCCCAGAAACATGCCTTTAGTGAGTTTTCCTACTCCATCACACACACAGAGAAGTGTTATCTTTTCCTTAGTGTGGGGAGTTTTCTACAACTTTCATGAGCAACTTTGTTGTAACAGAACCTGTAGCTTTTATTCCCTGAGTTTTTCCCAGGCCAAGCTGAGGGGAAACGCTGGGGGTAGGGCTGGAATTCCAAGCAACTGCAAGGGCCTCCCCATGGACAGTGGAGGTAATTATACGAACTTCCACAACCTAAGAACGCCTGTACCACCTGAAACATGCGTGGAGTTAGTTTACAAATCTCTATCAGACACTCAACGAATTGTTCTGTTACCCTGAGTGTGGGGAGGTTCCTACAACTGTCTGCAGCACCTGGGTTCCTATAAAACCCTAGCTTTCATTACCTGAGTGTTTTCAAAGGCCGAGCTGCGAGTGAATTCTGGGGGATTGGCTGAAAATCCAAGAAGCAGCGAGTGCCCCAAAACGCACTGTGGAGGTAATTAGCGGACTTCTCCCTAACAGGGACAAATCTGTGACCCCATCCTTCTCCGTAGATTAGGGCTCCACAGCTCCCAACATGCAAAGACTTGTTTCAGAATCCTGAGGGTTTCGAGGATCCTCCAAAAGACATCAATGCCGGAGTACTGATAGAATCAGTTATTTTTCATCCCTGGATGTTTCACTAGTCCGGGCTACAAGGGAAAACTGGGAGTTGGCTTGAAATCGAAGAAGAAAACTGTGACTCCCCATGAGCAGCGAAGGAAACTAGCCGACATCTCCCAACTTGGGAAAACCTGGATCCCGAGAAAAATGCCTGGCGTGTGTTTTCCTACTCCATCACACACAGAAAGATGTGTTCTGTTATACTGAGTGTTCGAAGGGTTCCACAATTTTCAGCAGCGCATGGGTTCTAATAGCATCTGTAGATACGTTTCCCTGTGTGTTACACCAGGCTGGGCTGCAAGGGAAACCTGGGGGTTGGGCTGGAAATCCAAGTAGCAGGGAGTGCCCCGAGATGGAATGTAGAGGGAATTAGCGGACGTTTCCCTAACATGGAAAAACTTGTGCCCCCAGATATGTGTGTGATATGGGGCTTTACAACTCACACAAGCAATTCCGTGTTTCGGAAACCTGTGTGTTTGGAGGTCCCTCCAACAGACAGCAGCGCCAGGGATCTGATAGAATTACTTAGATTGTCATCCCTGGGTGTTTTCCTAACCCGTGCAGCAAGGGAAAGCTGGGAGTAGGGCTGGAAAACGAAGAATATCAGAGTGCTTCCCCATGGACAGTGGAGGTAATTAGCCAAAATCTCCCATCCTGGGAACACCTGCACCCCAGAAACATGCCTTTAGTGTGTTTACCTACCCATTACACACACAAAGAAGTGTTCTATTTCCTTAGTGTGGGGAGGTTTCTACAAATTTCATTAGCAAATTTGTTCTAACAGAACCTGTAGCTTTTATTCCCTGAGTTTTTACCAGTCCGGGCTGAGGGGAAAAGCTGGGGGTAGGGTTGGAAATCCAAGCAACTACAAGGGCTTCCCCATGGACCGTGGAGATAATATACGAACTTCCACAACCTAAGAACGCCTGTACCACCTGAAACATGCGTGGAGTTAGTTTACAAATCTCTATCAGACTCTCAAAGTATTGTTCTGTTACCCTGAGTGTGGGGAGGTTCCTACAACTTTCTGCAGCACCTGGGTTCCTATAGAACCCTAGCTTACATTCCCTGAGTGTTTTCAAAGGCCGGGCCTCTAGTGAATTCTGGGGGATTGTCTGAAAAGCCAAGAAGCAGCGAGTGCCCCAAGACGCACTGTGGAGGTAATTAGCGGACTTCTCCCTAACAGGGACAAATCTGTGACCCCATCCTTCTGCGTGGATTGGGGCTCCACATCTCCCAAAATGCAAAGACTTGTTCCAGAATCCTGAGGGTTTCGAGGATCCTCCAAAATTCAGCAATGTTTGTGTACTGATAGAATCAGTTATTTTCCAACCCTGGATGTTTCACTAGTCCGGGCTACAAGGGAAAGCTGGGAGTTGGCTTGAAATCGAAGAAGAATACTGTGACTCCCCATGAGCAACGAAGGAAATTAGCCAAATTCTCCCAACCTGGGAAAAACTGGATAACCAGAAAAATGCCTGGCGAGTGTTTTCCTACTCCATCACACACAGAAAGATGTGTTCAGTTATCTTGAGTGTTCGAAGGTTCCACAATTGTCAGCAGCGCATGGGTTCTAATAGCACCTGTAGATACGTTTCACTGTGTGTTACCCCAGGCCGGGCTGCAAGTGAAACCTGGGGGTTGGGCTGGAAATCCAAGTAGCAGGGAGTGCCCCGAGATCGAATGTAGAGGGAATTAGCGGACGTCTCCCTAACATGGAAAAACTTGTGCCCCCTGACATGTGTGTTTTGGGCTTCACAACTCACACAAGCAAATCCGTGTTTGGGAATCATGTGTGTTTGGAGGTCCCTCCAACAGACAGCAGCGCCAGGGATCTGATAGAATTACTTAGTTTGTCATCCCTGGGTGTTTTCCTAACCCGTGCAGCAAGGGAAAGCTGGGAGTAGGGCTGGAAAACGAAGAAAATCAGAGTGCCTCCCCATGGATAGTGGAGGTAATTAGCCAAAATCTCCCATCCTGGGAACACTTGCACACTAGAAATATGCCTTTAGTGTTTTACCTACTCCATCACACACACAAAGAAGTGTTCCTTTTCCTTATTGTGGGGAGGTTTCTACAAATTTCATGAGCAATTTTGTTCTAACAGAACCTGTAGCTTTTATTCCCTGAGTTTTTCACATGACGGGCTGCGAGGAAATGCTGGGGGTAGGGCTGGAAATCCAAGCAACTGCAAGGGCTTCCCCATGGACAGTGGAGATAATTATAGAAATTCCAAAGCCTAAGAACGCCTGTAACACCTGAAACATGCGTGGAGTTAGTTTACCCACCTTTATCAGACACTCAACGAATTGTACTGTTATCCTGAGTGTGGGGAGGTTCCTACAACTGTCTGCAGCACCTGGGTTAATATAAAACCCTAGCTTACTTTCCCTGAGTGTTTTCAAATGCCGGGCTGCGAGTGAATTTTGGGGATTGGCTGAAAATCCAAGAAGAAGCGAGTGCCCCAAAACGCACTGTGGAGGTAATTAGCGGACTTCTTCCTAACAGGGACAAATCTGTGACCCATCCTTCTGCGTGGATTGGGGCTCCACAACTCCCAACATGCAAAGACTTGTTCCAGAATCCTGAGGGTTTGGTGGATCCTCCAACAGACAGCAACGCCTGGGTACTGATAGAAACATTTATTTTTCATCCCTAGGTTTTTAACTAGGCCGGGCTACAAGGGAAAGCTGGGACCTGGGCTTAAAAACGAAGAAGAAGACAGTGACTCTCCATGAGCATCGAAGGAAGCTAGCCGACATCTCCCAACCTGGGAAAACCTGGATCCCCAAAAAAATGCCTGGCGTGTGTTTTCCTACTCCATCACACACAGAAAGATGTGTTCTGTTATCCTGAGTGTTCGAAGGTTTCCACAATTGTCAGCAGCGTATGGGTTCAAATAGCACCAGTTGCTTCTTTTCACTCCGTGTTAACCCAGGCCGGGCTGCAAGGGAATCCTGGTGTTTGGGCTGGAAATCAAAGCAGCAATGAGTGCCCCGAGATGGAATGTAGAGGGAATTAGCGGACATCTCCCTAACAGGGAAAAACACGTGCACCCAGCCATGTGTGTGGTGTGGGGCTCCACAACTCAACCAAGCAAAGCCGTTTTTGGGAATCCTGTGTGTTTTGAGGTCCCTCCAACAGACATCAGCGCCAGGGTTCTGATAGAATCACTTAGTCTGTCATCACTGGGTGTTTTCCTAACCCGGGCTGCAAGGGAAAACTGGATTAGGGCTGGAAAACGAAGAAAAATTGAGTACCTACCCATGGAATCTGGAGATAATTAGCCAACGTCTCCCAACCTGGTTAAACCTGCACCGCAGACACATGCATGTAGTGTGTTTTCCTGCTACATAACACACACAAAAATGTGTTCTGTTATCCTGTGTATTGGGATGAATCTACAACTGTCAGCAGCGCGTGGGTTCTAATTAAAAATTAAGCTACATTTTCTGAGTGTTCTCCCAGCCTGGGTTGCAATGGAAACTGGGGATAGGCTGGAAAGCCAAGCAGGAGTGATTTCCTCCCCACGGGCAGTAGTGGGATGTATCTGACCTCACACAACTTAGGAAAACCTGTATACCCTGAAACATGCGTGGAGGTTTTACCATCCCAATCAGACACAAAAATATGTTCTCTTATCCTTCGTTTGCGTTGGTTCCTACAACGGTCTGCAGAGCTTGTGTTCCATTAGAAACACTAGCTTATTTCTTCTGAGTGTTTTCAAGGGCGGGCTGTGAGGGAAACTGGGGGTTCGCCTGGAAATCCAAGTAGCAACAAGTGCCTAGATATTGACTGAAGAAGTAACTTGCATACTTCTCATAAACAGGGAATTCCTGTGCCCCCAGGCTTCTGTGTGATGTGGGGCTCCACACCTCCCCCAAACAAAGCCGTGTTCCGGAATTTTGAGTGCGTTGGGTACCTCCAACTTACAGCAGCGACGGGGTTATGATAGAATCATTAATATTGTCATAACTAGGTGTTTTCTTAGGCCTGACTGCAAAGGATATTTGGGAGTTTTTCTGGAAAGCGAAGAATTAGAGAATGCCTCCCCATTGGCAGTGGAGGTAATTAGGTGACATCTCCAAACCAGGGAAAAGCTGTACCCCCAGATACATGCCTGGAGTGTATTTTACTAAACCATCATACACACAAAGATGTGTTCTGCTATCCTGAGTGTGGGGAGGTTTCTACAACTGTGAACAGCGCCTGGGATTTAATAGCACCAGTATTTTCTTTTCCGTGATTGTTTTCACAGGCCTGGCAGCGAGGTAAAGTTGTGGGTTGGGCTGAAATTCGTAGAAGCAGCAAGTTATTTCCATGAAAATTTGAGGTAATTTTCAGACGTCCCACAGCCTTGGAACGACTCTGCCCCCAAAAACATGCGTGGAGTTTGTTTACCCATCTCCATCAGACCCACAAAAATTTCTTCGGTTATCCTAGGTTTGGGATGTTTCCTACAACGGTAGGTAGCGTCTGGGTTCCAATACAACCAATAGCATATTATCCCTGAGTGTTTACCCAGGCCGGGCTGTGAGGGAAAGCTGGGGGTTGGTATGGAAAGCCAAGTAGCAGCGAGTGCCCCTAGATGGACTATGGATGTAATTAGCAGAATTCCCCTAACAGGGAAAATCATGTGCCCCCATCAGTGAGTGTGCATTGGGGCTTCAACACTCACCCCAACAAAGCCGTGTTCTGGAATCGTGAGTGTTTGGAAGTTCCTCCAACAGAAAGCAGCTCCATGGTTCTGACAGAATGTCTTAGATTTTAAATCCCTGCCTGTTTTCCACGGTCGGGCTGCAAGGGAATGCTAGGATTAGGGCTGGAAATCGAAGTGAAGAGAGTGCTTCCCCATGGGCAGTGGAGGTAATTAGCCAACATCTCCCATCCTGGGAACACCTGCACATCAGAAACATGCCTTTAGTATGTTTTCCTACTCCATCACACACACAAAGGAGTATTCTGTTTTCCTTAGTATGTTGAGGTTTCTACAACTGTCAGGATCGCCTGGGTTCTAATAGAACTTGTAGCTTTCCTTCCCTGAGTGTTTTCTGAGACTGGGCTGAGAGTGAAATCTGGGGAATTGGCTGAAAATCCAAGAAGCAGTGAGTGCCCCAAGATGCACTGTGGAGGTAATTAACTGACTTCTCGATAACAGGGTAATAATTGTGCCACCAGCTATGTGTGTGGATTGGAGATTCACAACTCCCCTATAAAAGCCGTGTTTGGGAATCCTGTGTATGTGTAGGTTCCTGCAACAAACAGCAGCGCCGGGATTCTGATAGAAATACTTAGTTTGTCATCCCTGGGTGTATTCCTAACCCGTGCATCAAGGGAAAACTGAGAGAAGGACTGGAAAACGAAGAATATCAGAGTGACTCCCCATGGACAGTGGAGGTAATTAGCCAAAATCTCCCATCCTGGGAACACCTGCAACCCAGAAACATGCCTTTAGTGAGTTTTCCTACTCCATCACACACACAGAGAAGTGTTCTCTTTTCCTTAGTGTGGGGAAGTTTCTACAAATTTCATGAGCAATTTTGTTCTAACAGAACCTGTAGCTTTTATTCCCTGAGTTTTTCCCAGGCCGGGCTGTGAGGAAACGCTGGGGGTAGGGCTGGAAATCCAAGCAACTGCAAGGGCCTCCCCATGGACAGTGGAGGTAATTATATGAACTTCCACAACCTAATTACTCCTGTACCACCTGAAACATGCGTGGAGTTAGTTTACCCATCTCTATCAGACACTCAAAGAATTGTTCTGTTATCCTGAGTGTGGGGAGGTTCCTACAACTGTCTGCATCACCTGGGTTCGTATAGAACCCTAGCTTAATTTCACTGAGTGTTTTCAAAGGCCGGGCTGCGAATGAATTCTGGGGGATTGTCTGAAAAGCCAAGAAGATGCGAGTGCCCCAAGACACACTGTGGAGTTAATTAGCGGACTTCTCCCTAACAGGGACAAATCTGACCGCATCCTTCTGCGTGGATTGTGGCTCCACAACTCCCAATATGCAAAGACTTGTTCCAGATTCCTGAGGGTTTGGAGGATCCTCCAACAGATAGTGACGCCGGGGTACTGATAGAATCATTTATTTTTCATCCATGTGTGTTTCATTAGACCGGGCTACCAGGGAAACCTTGGAGTTGGGCTTGAAAACGAAGAAGAAGTGAATGCATCCCCATGGGCAGTGAAGGAAACTAGCCGACATCTAACAACCTGGGAAAACCTGGATCCACAGAAACATGCCTGGCGTTTGTTTTCCTACAACATCACACACAGAAAGATGTGTTCTGTTATTCTGAGTGTTCGAAGGTTTCCACAATTATCAGCAACGCATGGGTTCTAATAGCACCAGTAGCTTCTTTTCCCTGTGTGTTAAACCAGGCCGGGCTGCAAGGGAAACGTGAGGGTTGGGCTGGAAATCCAAGTAGCAGGGAGTGCCCCGAGATGGGCTGTAGAGGTAATTAGCGGACTTCTCCCTAAATGGGAAAAACCTGTGCCCCCAGGCATGTGTGTGTTGTGGGGCTTCACAACTCACACAAGCAAAGACGTTTTTGGAAATCCTGTGTGTTTTGAGGTCCCTCCAAGAGACATCAGCGCCAGGGTTCTGATAGAATCACTTAGTATGTCATCCCTGGGTGTTTTCCTAACCCGGGCTGCAAGGGAAAGCTGGGAGTAGGGCTGGAAAATGAAGAAAAACAGAGTGCCTCCCCATGGACTCTGGAGATATTTAGCCAACGTCTCCCAATCTGGTTAAACCTGCACCCCAGAAACATGCATGGAGTGTGTTTCCCTACTACATAACACACACAAATAAGTGTTCTGTTACCCTGTGTATTGGGAGGTTTATGCAAGTGTCAGCAGCGCCTGGGTTCTAATTAGAAATTAAGCTACATTTTCTGAGTGTTCTCTCAGGCTGGGTTGCAAGGGAAACTGGGAATAGGCTGGAATACCAAACAGGAGCGTTTTCCTCCCCATGGGCAGTAGTGGGAATTATCTGACCTCCCACAACCTAGGAACAACTGTACCCCCTGAAACATGCATGGATGTTTTATCATCTCAATCAGACACAAAAATATGTTCTGTTATCCTGCGTTTGCGGTGGTTCCTACAACGGTCTGCAGTGCCTGTGTTCCATTAGAACCACCAGCTTATTTCTTCTGAGTGTTTTCCAGGGCGGGCTGCAAGGGAAAACTGTGGGTTCGGCTGGAAAGCCAAGTAGCAACAAGTGCCTAGAAATTGACTGTAGAGGAAATTAGCGGACTTCTCATAAACAGGGTATTCCTGTGCCCCCTGGCATCTGTGTGGTTTGGGGCTCCACACTTCCCACAAGCAAAGACGTGTCCCGGAAATTTGAGTGTGTTTGTTATCTGCAAACGATAGCAGCGAATGTGTTCTGATAGAATCACTAATATTGTCATATTTAGGTGTTTTCTTAGGCCGGGCGCAAGAGATATTTGGGAGTTGGTCTGGAAGGCGAAGAAGTTGAGAGTGCCTCACAATTGGCAGTGGAGGTAATTAGGCAACATCTCCAAACCTGGGAACAGCTGAACCCACAGATACATGCCTGGAAGGTATTTTTTTAAACCATCATACACACAAATATGTGTTCCGCTATCCTGAGTGTGGGGAGGTTTCTACAACTGTGAACAGCGTCTGGGATATAATAGCACCAGTATTTATTTTCCGTGATTTTTTTCACAGGCCTGGCAGCGAGGTAATGCTGTGGGTTGGGCTGAAATTCGTAGAAGCAGCAAGTTACTCCCCATGAATATTTGAGGTATTTTTCCGACGTCCCACAGCCTTGGAACACCTGTGCCCCCTGAAACATGCGTGGAGTTTGTTTACCCATCTCCATCAGACCCACAAAGATTTCTTCTATTATCCTAGGTGTGGGATATTTCCTACAACGGTAGGTAGCGACTGGGTTCCAATACAACCAATAGAATATTATCCCTGAGTGTTTACCCAGGCCGGGCTGTGAGGGAAAGCTGGGGTTGGTATGGAAAGCCAAGTAGCAGCGAGTGCCCCTAGATGGACTATGGATGTAATTAGCAGACTTCTCCCTAACAGGGAAAATCATGTGTCCCAAGCAGTGAGTGTGCAGTGGGGCTTCACCACTCCCCCCAACAAAGCCGTGTTCCAGAATCATGAGTGTTTGGATGTTCCTCCAACAGACAGCAGCGCCCTGGTTCTGACAGAATATCTTAGATTTTTACTCCCTGGTTGTTTTCCTCGGTCGGACTGCAACGGAATGTTAGGATTAGGGCTAAAAATCGAAGTGAACAGAGTGCTTCCCCACGGGCAGTGGAGGTAAATAGCCAACATCTCCATTCCTGGGAACACCTGCACCCCAGGAATATGCCTTTAGTGTGTTTTCGTACTCCATCACACACACAAAAGTGTATTCTGTTTTCATTAGTATGTTGAGCTTTCTACAAATGTCAGGATCGCCTGGGTTATAATAGAACTTGTAGCTTTCATTCCCTGAGTGTTTTCCGAGACCGGGCTGAGAGTGAAATCTGGGGAATTGACTGAAAAGCCAAGAAGCAGCGAGTGCCCCAAGATGCACTGTGGAGGTAATTAACTGACTTCTCAATAACAGGGAAATACTTGTGCCCCCATCCATGTGTGAGGGGTGTGGCTTCACAACTCCCCAATCAAAGACGTGTTTGGGAATCCTGTGTGTGTGGAGGTTCCTGCAACATACAGCAGCGCCTCGTTTCTGATAATATTACTTTGTTTGTCATCCTTGAGTGTTTTCCTTACCCGTGCAGCAAGGGAAAGCTGGGAGTAGGGCTGGAAAATGAAGAAAATCAGAGTGCCTACTTAGGGACTCTGGAGATAATTAGCCAACGTCTCCCAACCTGGTTAAACCTGCAACCTAGAAACATGCATGGAGTGTGTTTTCCTACTACATAACACACACAAAGAAGTGTTCTGTTACCCTGTGTATTGGGAGGTTTCTACAACTGTCAGCAGCGCCTGGGATCTAATTAAAAATTAAGCTACATTTTCTGAGTGTTCTCTCAGGCTGGGTTGCAAGGGAAATTGGGGATGGGCTGGAAAGCCAAGCAGGAAAGATTTCCACCCCATGGGCAGTAGTGGGAAGTATCGGACCTCCCACATCTTAGGAACACCTGAACCCCCTGAAACATGCGTGGAGGTTTTATCATCTCAATCAGACACAAAAATATGTTCTGTTATCCTGCGTGTGCGGTGGTTCCTACAACGGTCTGTAGTGCCTCTGTTCCATTAGAACCACCAGCTTTTTTCTTCTGAGTGTTTTCCAGGGCGGGCTGCGAGGGAAAGCTGGGGGTTTGGCTGGAAAGCCAAGTAGCAACCAGTGCCTAGGGATTCACTGTAGAGGTAATTAGCGGACTTCTCATAAACAGGGAATTCCTGTGCCCCCAGGCTTCTGTGTGGTGTGGGGCTCCACACTTCCCCCAAGCAAAGCAGTGTTCCGGAATTTTGAGTGTGTTTGTTACCTCCAACCAACAGCAGCGACGGGGTTCTGATAGAATCACTAATAATGTCATATCTAGGTGTTTTCTTAGGCCGGGCTGCAAGGGATATTTCGGAGTATGTCTGGAAAGCGAAGAAATAGAGAGTGCCTCCCCATTGGCAGTGGAGTTAATTAGGCGACATCTCCAAACCCGGGAACAGCTGTACCCCCAGATACATGCCTGGAGTGTATTTTCCTAAACCATCATACACACAAAGATGTGTTCCGCTATCCTGAGTTTGGGGAGGTTTCTATAACTTTGAACAGTGCCTGGGATATAATAGCACCAGTATTTTCTTTTCCGTGATTGTTTTCACAGGCCTGGCTGCGAGGTAAACCTGTGGGTTGGGCTGAAATCCGTATAAGCATCAAGTAACACCCCATGAAAATTTGAGGTATTTTTCCGACGTCCTACAGCCTTTCTAAAACCTGTGCCCCCTAAAACATGCGTGGAGTTTGTTTACCCATCTCCATCAGACCCACGAAGATTTCTTCTATTATCCTAGGTGTGGGATATTTTCTACAACGATTGGTAGCGCCTGGGTTCCAATACAAAAAATAGCATATTATCCCTGAGTGTTTAACCAAGCAGGGCTATGAGGGAAAGCTGGGGTTTGGGCTGGAAAGCCAAGCAGGAGCGAGTGCATCCCCATGGGCATTGGAGGGAATTACCCGAACTCCCACCTACTAGCCACACCTTAAATCCTGAAACACGCGTGGAGATTTTTTACGAAACTTCATGAGACACACAAAGAAGTGTTCTGTTTTCCTGGGTTTGGGGAGTATCCTAAAATGTTCTGCAGCACCTGGGTTCCAAAGAACCACTGGCTTATTATCCCTGATTGTTTTCCCAGTCCGGCCTGCGAGGGAATGCTGCGCTTGCACTGGAAAGCCATGTAGCAGCGCGTGACCCGAGATGGACTGTGGAGGTAATTAGCGGACATCTCCCTAAGAGGAAAAAACCTGTGCGCCCAGCCATCTCTGTGGTGTGGGTCTCCAAAGCTACCCCCAAGCATAGACGTGATCCAGAATCCTAAGTTTCTGGAAGTTCCTAAAAAATACAGCAGCATCTTACCTCTGATAAAATCACTTAGACTGTCATCCCTGAGTAAAATCCTAGACCGGGATGCAAGGGAAATTTGGCAGTTGGGCTTGAAAACGAAGAAAAAGTCAATGCATCAACAAGGACAGCGAAGGAATCTAGCCGACACCTCCCAACCTAGGAAAAACTGGATCCCCAGAAAAATGCCTGGAGGGTGTTTTACTACTCCATCACACACAGAAAGTAGTTCTCTGTTATCATGAGTGTTTGAAGTTTTCCACAATTGTCAGCAGCGCATGTGTTCTAATAGCACCAGTAGATTCTTTTCCCTGTGTGTTTCCCCAGGCCGGGCTGCAAGGGAATCCTGGGGTTTGGGATGAAAATCCAAGTAGCAGCGAGTGCCCCACGATGGTCTGTAGAGTTAATTAGCGGACTTCTTCCTAACAGGGAAAAACTTGTGCCCTCAGCCATGTGTGTGGAGTGGGGCTTCACAATTCCCCCAAGCAAATACATGTTTGTCAATCCTGAGTGTTTGGAGGTTCCTCCAACATACAGCAGCGCCGGGGTTCTGAAAGAATCACTTAGTTTGTCACCCCTGGGTGTTTTCCTAACCCGGGCGGCAAGGGAAAGCTGGGAGTAGGGCTGGAAAACGAAGAAAAACAGAGTGCCTCCCCATGGGCTGTGGAGATACTTAGCCAAACTCTTACAGCCTGGTTACACCTGCAACCAGAGACATGCATGGAAACTGTTTCCTACTCAATCACACACACAAAGAAGTGTTATGTTAAACTGTGTATGGAGAAGTTTCTACAACTGTCAGCAGCGCCTGGGTTCTAATAGAAATTTTAGCAAAATTTCCTGACTGTTTTCTCTGACTGGGTTGCAATGGATACTGGGGGATGTGATGGAAATCCAAGCAGGAGCGATTACCTCCCCATGGGCATTAATGGGAATACTCTGACCTCCCCAAACCTAGGTTAATCCTGTACCCCCTGAAACATGCGTGGAGTTTTTACCATCTCAATCATACACAAAAAAAGTGTTCTGTTATCCTGCGTGTGCGAAGCTTCCTACAATGTTCTGCAGTGCCTGGGTTCCAATAAAACCACTAGCTTATAATCTCTGAGTGTTTTCCTGGCGGGCTGAGAGGGAAACTGGGGGTTGATCTGGAAAGCCAAGTAGCCAGGATTGCCAAGAGATTGACTGCAGAAGTAATGAGCGGAATTCTCCCAAACAGAGAGAAACTGTGCCCCCAGGCATCTTGTGGTGTTGGTCTCCATACCTCCACCAAGCAAAGTCATGTTCCGGAATTTTGAGTGTGTGTTGTACCTCCAACAGGCAGTAGAGCGTGGGATCTGATACAATCACTAATATTGGCATCCCTAGGTGTTTTCTTAGGCCGGGCTTCAAAGGAAAGCTGGGAGTTGGTCTGGAAAACGAAGAAGTATAGAGTGCCTCCCCATTGGAAGCGGAGTTAATTAGGTGACATCTCCAAACCTGGGAACAGCTGTAACACCAGAAATATGCCTGGAGTGTATTTTCCTACACCATCACACACACAAAAATTTGTTCGGCTATCCTGACTTTGGGGAGTATTCCACAACTTTCAGCAGCACCTGGGTTCTAATAGCACCAGTATTTAGTTTTCTATGAGTTTTTCACAGGCCTGGCTAACGAGGTAAATCTGTGGGCTTGGCTGTAATTCATAGCAGGATCGAGTTAATCCCTATGAGAATTTGAGGAAATTTTCCTACGTCCCAAAGCCTTGGAACACCTAAGCCCCCTGATACATGCTTGGAGTTTGTTTACCAATCTCCATCAGACACACAAATGTTTCTTCTTTTATCCTAGTTGTGGGAAGGTACCTACAACGGTAGGTACAGACTGGGTTCCATTACAACCAATAACATATTTTCACTGTGTGTTTTCCCAGGCGGGGCTGCGAGGGAAAGCTTGGGTTTGGGCTGGAAATCAAAGTAGCTACGACTCCCCCGAGATGGACTATGGAGGTAATTAGCGGACTTGGCCCTAAAAGGGAAAATCTTGGGTCCCAGCAATGAGTATGCTCTGGGGCTTCACAATTCGCAACAAGCAAATCCCTGTTCCGGAATCCTGAGAGTTTGGAGGTTCCTCCAACATACAGCAACGCCCCGGTTCTGATAGAATGATTTAGTTTGTCATCCCTGGGTGTTTTCCACGGTCGGGCTGCAAGGGAATGCTAGGATTAGGGCTGGATATCGAAGAAGAAGAGAGTGCTTCCCCATGGGCAGTGGAGCTTATTAGCCAAAATTTCCCATCCTGTGAACACCTGCACACCAGTGACATGCCTTACTGTGTTTTCTTACTCCATCACATACACAAAGCTGTGTTCTGTTTTCCTTAGTGTAGAGAAGTTTCTACAACTGTCAGGAGCGCCATAGAAATTATAGAAACTGTAGCTTATTTTCCATAAGTGTTTTCACAGGCCGGGATGCGAGGGAACGCTGGGGGTTGGGCTGGAATCCAAGCAACAGCAAGGGACTCCCCATGGACAATGGATGTAAATATCCGACCTCCCACAACCTAGGAACGCCTATACAACCTGAAACATGCGTGAATTTAGCTTACCCATCTAAATCAGACACTCAAAATATTGTTCTGTTATTCTGAGTGTGGGGAGGTTCCTACAATTGTCTGCATGACCTGGGTTCCAATAGAAACCTAGCTTATTATCACTGAGTGCTTTACAAGGCCGTGCTGCGAGTGAAAACTGGGGGATAGACTGAAAATCAAAGAAACAGCGAGTGCCCCAAGATGCACTGTGGATGTAATTAGCGGACTTCTCCCTAACTTGGACAAATCTGTGACCCCATCCATCTGCGTGTATTGGGGTTCCACAACTCCCCACACTCAAAGACGTGTTCCCGAATCCTGAATGTTTGGAGGTTCCTCCAACAGACTGCAACGCCAGGGTTCTAATAGAATCACTTATTTGTCATCCATGGGTGTTTCACTTGTCCGGGCTGCAAGGGAAAGCTGGGAGTTGGGCTTGGAAACGAAGAAGAAGGCAGTGCCACCCCATGGGCACTGAAGGAATCTAGGCGACATCTCCCAACGTGGGAAAACCTGGATCCCTAGAAAAATGCCTGGAGTGTGTTTTCCTTCTCCATCACACACAGAAAAATATGTTCTGTTATTCAGAGTGTTCGAAGGTTTCCACAATTGTCAGCAGGGCATGGGTTCGAATAGCACCAATATCTTCTTTTCCCTCTGTGTTACCACCGGCCGAACTGCAAGGGAAACATGGTGGTTGGGCTGGAAATCCAAGTAGCAGCGAGTGCCCCGAGATGGTAAATGGAGGTAATTAGCGAACTTGGCCTTAAAAGAGAAAATCTTGGGCCCCAGGATTTAGTGTGCAGTTGGACAACACAATTCACAGCAAGCAAATCCGTGTTCCGGAATCCTGAGTGTTTGGAGGTTCCTCCAACATATACTACCGCACTGGTTCTGATAGAATGATTTAGTTTGTCATCCCTGGGTGTTATCCTAACCCGGGCTCCAAGGGAAAGCTGGGAGTAGGGCTGGAAAACGAAGAAAACAGAGTGCCCCCCATGGGCTGTGGAGATACTTTGCCAAAGTCTCCCAATCTGGTTACATCTGCGCCCCAGATACATGCATGGACTGTGTATTCCTACTCCATCACACACACAAAGAAGTGTTCTTTTACCCTTAGTATGGGGAGGTTTCTACAACTGTCAGCAGCGCCTGTGGTTCTAATAGAAACTTAAGCTAAATTTCCTGACTGTTTTCTGTGACTGGGTGGCAAGGGAAACTGGGGGATGGGATGGAAATCCAAGCAGGAGCGATTACCTCCCCATGGGCATTAATGGGAATATTCTGAACTCCCCCAACTTAGGAAAACCTGTACCCTCTGAAACATGCGTGGAGTTTTTACCATCTCAATCATACACAAAAAAATTGTTCTGTTATCCTGCATGTGCAGATCTACCTACAACGCTTTGCAGTGCCTGGGTTCCAATAGAACCACTACTAGCTTATAATCTCTGAGTGTTTTTCAGGCGGGAAGCGAGGAAAACAGGAGGTTCGGCTGGAAAGCCTAGTAGCCAGGATTAACCAGATATTGACTGTAGAGGTAATTAGCGGACTTCTCCCAGACATAGAGAAACTGTGCTCCAAAGCATCCTGTGGTGTTGGTCTCCACACCTCCACCAAGCAAAACAATGTTCCGGAATTTTGAGTGTGTGTTGTACCTCCAAAAGGCAGCAGAGCTTGTGTTCTTATAGAATCACTAATATTGTCATCCCTAGGTGTTTTCTTAGGCCGGATTCAAAAGAAAGCTGGGAGTTGGTCTGGAAATCGAAGAAGTATAGAGTTCCTCCCCATTGGAATTGGAGGTAATTAGGCGACATCTCAAAACCTGGGAACAGCTGTACCCCCAGAAACATGCCTGGAGTTTATTTTCCTACACCATCACACACACAAAAATTTGTTTTGCTATCCTGAGTGTGGGGAGGATTCTACAACTTTCAACAGCGCCTGGGTTCTAGTAGCACCACTATTTGGTTTTCCGTGAGAGTTTTCACAGTCCTGGCTTCGAGGTAAAACTGTGGTCTTGGCTGTAATTCGTAGCAGCAGCGAGTTACTCCCCATGAGAATTTGAGGTAATTTTCCGACGTCCCACAGCCTTGGAACACCTAAGTCCCCTGATACATGCTTGGAATTTGTTTACCCATCTCCATCAGACACACAAATGTTTCTTCTTTTATCCTAGCTGTGGGAAGTTTCCTACAACGGTAGGAAGACCCTGGGTTCCATTAAAACCAATAACATATTTTCCTTGTGTGTTTTCCCAGGCCGGGCTGCGAGGGAAAGCTTGGGTTTGGGCTGGAAATCCAAGTCGCAACGAGTGCCCCGAGATGGACTATGGAGGTATTTAGCGGGCTTGACCCTAAATGGGAAAAACTTATGCCGCCATCCATGTGTGGGTTTTGGGGCTACAAAATTCTTCCAAGCAATCCCGTGTTTGGGAATCCTGGGTTTGTGGATGTTCCTACCACAGACTGCAGCACCGGTGTTCTGATAGAAACTTTAGCTAGATTTCCAGATAGTTTTCTCAGGCTGGGTTGCAAAGGAAACTGGGGCATGGGCTGGAAAGCCAAGCAGGTGCGAGTACTTCCCCATGGGCTGTAGTGGGATGTATCTGACCTCCCACAACCTAGGAACACCAGTACACCCTGAAACATGCGTGGAGCTTTTAAAATCTCAATCAGACACAAAAAATTTTTCTGTTATCCTGCGTGTACGGAGGTTCCTACAATGGTCTGAAGTGCTTGGATTCCAATAGAACAATTAACTTATTATCTCTGAGGGTTTTCCAGGGCGGGTTGCGAGGGAAAGCAGTGGGTTCGGCTGGAAAGCCAAGTAGCAACGAGTGCCCGGAGATTGACTGTAGAGGTAATTAGCGGACTTCTCCCAGACAGAGAGAAACTGTGCCCCCATGCATCCTGTGGTGTAGGTCTCCACACCTCCACCAAGCAAAGCAATGTTCCGGAATTTTGAGTGTGTGTTTTACCTCCAACAGGCAGCAGAGCGGGTGTTCTGATAGAATCACTAATATTGTCATCCCTTGGTGTTTTCTTAGGCTGGGATTCAAACGAAAGCTGGGAGTTGGTCTGGAAATCGAAGAAGAATAGAGTGCCTCCCCATTGGAAATGGAGGTAATTAGGCGACATCTCCAAACTTGGGAACAGCTGTATCCCCAGAAACATGCCAAAAGTGTATATTCCTACACCATCACACACACAAAAATTTGTTCTGCTATCCTTAGTGTGGGGAGGATTGTACAACTTTCATCAGCGCCTGGGTTCTAGTAGCACCAGTATTTTGGTTTCCGTGAGTGTTTTCACAGGCCTGGCTGCGAGGTAAAACTGTGGGCTTGGCTGTAATTCGTAGCAGCAGCGAGTTACTCCACATGAGATTTTGAGGTAATTTTCCAACGTCCCACATTTTTGGAACACCTAAGCCCCCTGATACATGCTTGGAGTTAGTTTACCCATCTCCATCAGACACACAAAAGTTTTTTCTTTTATCCTAGTTGTGGGAAGGTTCCTACAACGTTAGGTAGAGACTGGGTTCCATTACAACCAATACGATATTTTCCCTGTGTGTTTTCTCAGGCCGAGCCTCGAGGGAATGCTTGGATTTGGGCTGAAAATCCAAGTAGCATCGAGTGCCCCGAGATGGACTATGGAGTTAATTAGAGGACTTCTTCCTAACAGGGACATATCTGTGACCCCATCCATCTGCGTGGATTGGGGTTCCACAACTCCCCACACTCAATGACGTATTCCAGAATCCTGAAGGTTTGGAGGTTCCTCCAACAGAGAGCAATGCCGGGTTCTGACAGAATTACTTATTTGTCATCCATGGGTGTTTCACTTGTCCGGGCTGCAAGAGAAAGCTGGGAGTTTGCTTGAAAATGAAGAAGAAGACAGTGCCACACCATGGGCACTGAAGGAATCTAGCCGACATCTCCCAACCTGGGAAAACCTGGATTCTCAGAAAAATGCCTGGAGTGTGTTTTCCTACTCCATCACACACAGAAAGATATGTTTTGTTATCCTGAGTGTTCGATGGTTTCCACAATTTTCAGCAGGGCATGGGTTCGAATAGCAACAATTGCTTCTTTTCCTTCTGTGTTACCCCATGCCGGGCTGCAAGTGAAACATGTGGGTTGGGCTGGAAATCCAAGTAGCAGCGAGTGCCCCGAGATGGACTATATAAGTAATTAGAGGACTTGGCCCTAAAAGGGAAAATCTTGTGCCCCCAGCCATGTGTGTGGATTGGGGCTTCAAAACTCTTCCAAGCAAAGCCGTGTTTGGGAATCCTGTGTGTGTGGAAGTTCCTAGAACAGACTGCAGCACCTGGGTTCTGATAGAAACTTTAGCTATATTTCCTGATTGTTTTCTCAGGCTGGGTTGCAATGGAAACTGGTTGATTTGCTGGAAAGCCAAGCAGGAGCGAGTACTTCCCCATGGGGTGTTGTGGGATGTATCTAATCTCCCACATCCTAGGAACAGCAGTACACCATGAAACATGCGTGGAGCTTTTACCATCTCAATGAGACACAAAAAATTTATCTGTTATCCTGCGTTTGTGGAGGTTCCTACAACGTTCTGCAGTGCTTGTGTTCCAATAGAATAATTAACTAATTATCTCTGAGTGATTTCCAGGTCAGGCTGCGAGGGAAAGCTGGGGTTCGGCTGGAAAGCCAAGTAGCAACGAGTGCCCAGAGATTGACTGTAGAGGTATTTAGCAGACTTCTCATAAACAAGGAATATCTCTGGCCCCAGGCATCTGTGTGGTGTGGGGCTCCCCACCTAACCCAAGCAAATCTTTGCTCCGTAATTTTGAGTCTGTGTTGTACCTCCAACAGACAGCAGCGCCGAGTATCTGATAGAATCACTAATATTGTCATCCCTAGGTGTTTTCTTAGCCCGGGCTGTAAGGGAAATTTGGGAGATGGTCTGCAATGCGAAGAAGTATAGATTGCATCCCCATTGGCATTGGAGGTAATTAGGCGACCTCTCCAACCTGGGAAAAGCTTTAACCCCAGAAATATGCCTGGAGTGTATTTTTCTACACCATCACACACACAAAGATTTGTTCTGCTGTCCTGAGTGTGGGAAGATTCTACAAATACCAGCAGCGCCTTGTTTCTTGTAGCAACATTCTTTTGTTTTCCGTGAGTTTTTTCACACGCCTAGCTTCGAGGTAAAGCTGTGGGTTTGGCTGTTATTCGTAGCAGCATTGAGATACTCCCCATGAGAATTTGAGGTAATTTTCCGACGTCCCATAGCCTTGTAAAACCTGTGCCCCCTGATACATGCGTGGAGTTTGTTTACCCATCTCCATCAGACACACAATGATTTCTTCTGTTATCCCAGATGTTGGAAATAGCCTACAACTGTATGTAGCCACTGGGTTCCAATAAAACCAATAGCATATTATCCCTGAGTGTTTTCCCAGCCCAGGTTGAGAGGGAAAGCTGGGGGTTGGGCTGGAAAGCCAAGCAGGAGCGAGTGCCTCCCCATGGGCATTGGAGGTAATTACCCGAACTCCCACTAACTAGGTACAACTTAACCCCCTGAAACACTCGTGGAGTTTGTTTACCAAATTGCATGAGACACACAAAGAAGTGTTCTCCTTTCCTGGGTGTGGGGAGTATCCTACAATATTCTGGAGCACCTGGGTTCCAATAGAACCACTGGCTTATTATCCCTGTTTGTTTTCCCAGGCCGGCCTGCAAGGGAATGCTGTGCTTGCGCTGGAAAGCCATGTAGCAGCGAGTGACCCGAGATGGACTGTGGAGGTAATTAGCGGACAACTCCCTAACAGGGAAAACCTGTGCCCCCAGCCATCTCTGTGGTGTGGGTCTCCAAAGCTACCCCCAAGCATAGCCGTGATCCAGAATCCTAAGGTTCTGGAAGTACCTAAAAAAGACAGCAGCATCGTAGTTCTGATAAAATCACTTAGACTGTCATCACTGGGTATAATCCAAGAATGGGATGCAAGGGAAATTTGGGAGTTGGACTTGAAAATGAAGAAGAAGTCAATGCATCCCCATGGGCTGTGAAGGAATCTAGCCGACATCTCCCAACCTGGGAATAACTGGATCCCCAGAAAAATGCCTGGAGTGTGTTTTACTACTCCATCACACACAGAAAGATGTGCTCTGTTATTATGAGTGTTCTAAGTTTTCCACAATTGTCAGCAGCGCATGTGTTCAAATAGCACTATTAGATTCTTTTCCTTGTGTGTTTCCCCAGGCCGGGCTGCATGGGAATCCTGGGGGTTGGGATGGTAATCCAAGTAGCAGCGAGTGCCCCACGATGGTCTGTAGAGGTAATTAGCGGACTTCTTCATAACAGGGAAAAACTTGTGCCCTCAGCCATTTGTGTGGAGTGGGGCTTCACAATTCCCCCAAGTAAAGACGTGCTTGTTAATCCTGTGTGAGTGGAGGTTCCTCAAAAAAGACAGCAGAGCCGGGGTTCTGATAGAATCACTTAGTTTGTCACCCCTGGGTGTTTTCCTAACCCGGGCTACAAGGGAAAGCTGGGAGTAGGACTGGAAAACGAAGAAAACAATGTACCTCCCCATGGGCTTTGGAGATACATAGCCAACGTCTCCAAACCTGGTTACAACTGCACCCCATAAACATGCATGAACTATGTTTTCCTACTCAAACACACACACAAAAAGTGTTCTGTTACCCTATGTATGTGGAAGTTTCTACAAATGTCAGCAACGCCTGAGTCCTTATAGAAACTTTAGCTAAATTTCCTGAGTGTTTTCTCTGACTGGGTTGCAAGGGAACCTGGGGGATGTGATGGAAATCCAAGCAGTAGCGATTACCTCCCCATGGGCATTAATGGGAATAATCAGACCTCCCACAACCTAGGAAAACCTGTACCCCCTGAAAAATGCGTGAAGTTTTTACCATCTCAATCATACACAAATAAAGTGTTCTGTTATCCTGCGTGTGCGGAGCTTCCTACAACGGTCTGCAGTGCCTGGGTTTCAATAGATCCACTAGCTTATAATCTCTGAGTGTTTTCCAGGGCGGGCTGCGAGGGAAACTGGGGGTTCGGCTGGAAGGCCTAGTAGCCATGTTTGCCCAGAAATTGACAGTAGATGTAATTAGCGGACTTCTCCCAGACAGAGAGTAACTGTGCCCCCAGGCATCCTGTGTAGTTGGTCTCGACACCTCCACCAAGCAAAGCCATGTTCCGGAATTTTGAGTGTGTGTTGTACATCCAACAGACAGCAGAGCGGAGGTTCTGATAGAATCAATAATATTGTTATCCCTAGATGTTTTCTTAGGCCGGGCTTCAAATGAATTCTAGGAGTTGGTCTGGAAAGCGAAGAAGTATAGAGTGCCTCCCCATTGGAAGTGGAGGTAATTAGGCGACATCTCCAAACCTGGGAAAAGCTGTACCCCCAGAAAAATGCCTGGGGTGTATTTTCCTACACCAACACACACACAAAAATTTGTTCTAGTATCCTGAGTGTGGGGAGGATTCTACATCTTTCAGCAGCGCCTGGGTTCTAGTAGCACCAGTATTTTGGTTTCCGTGAGTGTTTTCACAGGCCTGACGGCGAGGTAAAGCTGTGGTATTGGCTGTAATTCGTAGCAGCACCGAGTTACTCCCCATGAGAATTTGAGGTAATTTTCCGACGTCCCACAGCCTTGGAACAGCTAAGCCCCCTGATAAATGCTTGGAGTTTGTTTATCCATCTCCATCAGACACACAAATATTTCTTCTATTGTCCTAGTTGTGGGAAGGTTCCTAAAAATTTAGGTAGAGACTGGGTTCCATTAAAACCAATAACATATATTCCCTGTGTGTTTTCTCAGGCCGTGCTGCAAGGGAAAGCTTGGGTTTGGGCTGGAAATCCAAGTAGCAGCCAGTGCCCCGCGATGGACTATGGAGGTACCTAACGGACTTGGACCTAACAGGGAAAATCTTGGGCCCCAGCAATGAGTGTGCTTTGGGGCTTCACAATTCGCTCCAAGCAAACCCGTGTTCCAGAATCCTGAGTGTTTGGAGGTTCCTCCAACATACAGCAGCACCCTGGTTCTGATAGAATGATTTAGTTTGTCATCCCTGGGTGTTTTCCACGGTCGGGCTGCAAGGGAATGCTAGGATTAGGGCTGGATATCGAAGAAGAATAGAGTGCTTTCCCATGGGCAGTGGAGGTAGTTAGACAACATTTCACAACCTGCGAACACCTGCACTTCAGGGACATGCCTAACTGTGTTTTCCTACTCCATCACACACAGAATGCTGTGTTCTGATTTCCTTAGTGTAGGGAGGTTTCTTCAACTGTCAGGAGCGCCTTAGTTCTTATAGAAACTGTAGCTTATTTTCCCTGAGTGTTTTCACAGGCCGGGATGCGAGGGAACGCTGGGGGTTGGGCTGGAATCCAAGCAACTGCAATGGATTCCCCATGGACAGTGAATGTAAATATCCGAACTCCCAAAACCTAGGAACTCCTATACAATCTGAAACATGCGTGGATTTAGTTTACCCATCTAAATCAGACACTCAAAATAGTGTTCTGTTATTCTGAGTATGGGGAGGTTCTTACAATTGTTTGTAGCACCTGGGTTCCAATAGAAACCTAGCTTATTATCACTGAGTGTTTTACAAGGCCGGGCTGCGAGTGAAACCTGGGGGATAGACTGAAAATCTAAGAAGCAGCGAGTGCCCCAAGATGCACTGTGGAGTTAATTAGCGGACTTCTCCCTAACACTGACAAATCTGTGACCCCATCCATGTGCGTGGATTGGGGTTCTACAACTCCCCACACTAAAAGACGTGTTAGAGAATCCTGAAGGTTTGGAGGATCCTCCAAAAGACAGCAACGCAGGGGTTCTGATAGAATCACTTATTTGTCATCCATGGGTGTTTCACTTTTCCGGGCTGCAAGGGAAAGCTGGGAGTTGGGCTTGAAAACTAAGAAGAAGACTGTGCCACCCCATGGGCACTGAAGTTATCTAGCCGACATCTTCCAACCTGGGAAAACCTGGATCCCCAGAAAAATGACTGGAGTGTGTTTTCCTACTCCATAACACACAGAATGATATTTTCTGTTATCCTGAGTGTTTGAAGGTTTCCACAATTGTCAGCAGGGCATGGGTTCGAATAGCACCAATAGCTTCTTTTCCCTCTGTGTTACACCAGGTCGGGCTTCAAGGGAAACATGTGGGTTGGGCTGGAATTCCAAGCAGCAGCTAGTGCCCGAGATGGAATGTAGAGCTAATTAGCGCACTTCTCACTAACTTGGAAAAACTTGAGCCCCAGTCATGTGTGGGGCTTTGGGCTTCAAAATTCTTCCAAGCAAAGACGTGTTTGGGAATCCTGTGTGTGTGGAGGTTTCTCCAACTGTCAGCAGCGCCGGGGTTCTGATAAAATCACTTATTTTGTCATCCCTGGGTGTTTTCCTAACCCGGGCTGCAAGGGAAAGCTGGGAGTAGGGCTGGAAAATGAAGAAAACAGAGTGCCTCCCCATGGGCGATGGAGATACTTAGCCAACGTCTCCCAACCTGGTTACACCTACACCCCAGATACATGAATGGACTGTGTATTCCTACTCCATCACACACACAAAGAAGTGTTCTGTTACCCTGTGTATGGGGAGGTTTCAATAACTGTCAGCAGAGCCTGGGTCCTAATAGAAACTTTAGATAAATTTCCTGACGGTTTTCTCTGACTTGGTTGCAAGGGAAACTGGGGTATGCGATGAAAATCCAAGCAGGAGGGATTACCTCCCCATGGGCATTAATGGGAATAATCTGACTTCCCCCAACCTAGGAAAACCTGTACCCCCTGAATTATGCGTGGAGTTTTTACCATCTCAATCAGACACAAAAAGTGTTCTGTTATCCTGCGTGTGCGGAGCTTCCTACAACGGTCGGCAGTGCCTGGGTTCCAACAGAACCACTAGCTTATAATCTCTGAGTGTTTTCCAGGGCGGGCTGCGAGGGAAACTGGGGGTTCGGCTGGAAAGACAAGTAGCCAGGATTGCCCAGAGATTGACTGTAGAGGTAATAATCGGACTTCTCCCAGACAGAGAGAAACTGTGCCCTCAGGCATCTTGTGGTTTTGGTTTCCACACCTCCACAAAGCAAAGCCATGTCCTGGAATTTTGAGTGTGTGTTGTACCTCCAACAGGCAGCAGAGCGGGTGTTCTGATTGAATCACTAATATTGTCATCCCTAGGTGTTTTCTTAGGCCGGGCTTCAAACGAAAGCTGGGAGTTGGTCTGGACAGCGAAGAAGTATAGAGGGCCTCCCCATTGGAAGTGGAGGTTATTAGGCGACATCTCCAAACCTGGGAACAGCTGTACCCCCAGAACCATGCCTGGAGTGTATTTTCCTCCACCATCACACACACAAAATTTGTTTTGCTATCCTGAGTGTAGGGAGGATTCTACAACTTTTAGCAGGGCCTGGGTACTCGTATCACCAGTATTAAGATTTCCGTGAGTTTTTTCACAGGCCTGACTGCGAGGTAAAGCTGTGGGCTTGGCTTTAATTTGTAGCAGCAGCGAGTTACTGCCCATGAGAATTTGAGGTAATTTTCCGACGTCCCACGGCCTTGGAACACCTAAGCCCCCTGATACAAGCTTGGAGATTGTTTAACCATCTCCATCAGACACACAAATTTTTCTTCTTTTATCCTAGGTGTGGGAAGGTTCCTACAAAGTTAGGTAGTGCCTGGGTTACATTACAACCAATAACATATTTTCCTTGTGTGCTTTCCCAAGCCAGGCTTTGAGGGAAAGCTTGGTTTTAGGATGGATATCCAAGTAGCAGCGAGTGCCCCGAGATTGATTATGGAGGTAATTAGCGGACTTGGCCTAAAAGGGAAAATCTTGTGTCCCAGCAATGAGTATGCTCTGGGGCTTCACAATTCGCACCAAGCAAATCCCTGTTCCGGAATCCTGAGAGTTTGTAGGTTCCTCCAACATACAGCAGCGCCCTGGTTCTGATAGAATGATTTAGTTTGTAATCCCTGGGTGTTTTCCACGGTTGGGCTGCAAGGGAAGGCTAGGATTAGGGCTGGATATCGAAGAAGAAGAGAGTGCTTCCCCATGGGCAGTGGAGGTTATTAGCTAAAATTTCCCATCCTGGGAAAACCTGCACACCATTGACATGCCTTACTGTGTTTTCTTAATGAATCACACACACAAAGTTTTGTTCTGTTTCCTTAGTGAAGGGAAGTTTCTAAAACTGTCAGGAGCGCCTTAGTTCTTATAGAAACTTTAGCTTATTTTCCATGAGTGTTTTCACAGGCCGGGATGCGAGGGAACGCTGGGGGTTGGGCTGGAATCCAAGCAACTGCAAGGGACTCCCCATGGACACTGGATGTAAATATACGACCTCCCACATCCTAGGAACACCTATACAACCTGAAACATGCGTGAATTTAGATTACCCATCTAAATCAGACACTCAAATTATTGTTCTGTTATTCTGAGTGTGGGGAGGTTCCTACAATTGTCTGCATGACCTGGGTTCCAATAGAAACCTAGCTTATTATCACTGAGTGCTTTACAAGGCCGTGCTGCGAGTGAAAACTGGGGGATAGACTGAAAATCAAAGAAACAGCGAGTGCCCCAAGATGCACTGTGGATGTAATTAGCGGACTTCTCCCTAACTTGGACAAATCTGTGACCCCACCCATCTGAGTGGATTGGGGTTCCACAACTCCCCACACTCAAAGACGTGTTCCCGAATCCTGAATGTTTGGAGGTTCCTCCAACAGACTGCAATGCTGGGGTTCTCATAGAATCACTTATTTGTCATCATTGGGTGTTTCACTTGTCCGGGCTGCAAGGGAAAGCTGGGAGTTGGGCTTGGAAACGAAGAAGAAGACAGTGCCACCACATGGGCACTGAAGTAATCTAGCCGACATCTCCCAACGTGGGAAAACCTGGATCCCCAGAAAAATGCCTGGAGTATGTTTTCCTACTCCATCACACACAGAAAGATATGTTGTGTTATTCAGAGTGTTCGAAGTTTTCCACAAATATCAGCAGGGCATGGGTTCGAATAGAACCAATTTCTTCTTTTCACTCTGTGTAAACCCAGGGAGGGCTGCAAGGGAAACCTGGGGGTTGAGATGGAAATCCAAGTAGAAGCGAGTGCCCCATGATATTCTGAAGAGGTAATTAGCGGACTTCCACCTAACAGGGAAAACTTCTGCCTTCAGCCATGTGTGTTGTGTGGGGCTTCATATTTCCCCCAAGCAAAGAAGCTTTTGTTAATCCTGTGTGTTTGGAAGTTCCTCCAAAAGACAGCAGCGCCGGGGTTCTGATAGAAACACTTAGTTTGACATCCCTGGGTGTTTTCCGATCCCTGGCTGCAAGGGAAACCTGGGAGTAGGGCTGGAAAACGAAGAAAGGGAGTGCCTCCACAAGGGATGTGGAGATACTTAGCCAACGTCTCCAATCCTGTTTACACCTGCTCCCCAGAAACGTGCATGGACTGTGTATTCCTACTCCATTACACACACAAAGAAGTGTTCTGTTACCCTGTGTATGGGGAGGTTTCTACAACTGTCAGCAGCGCCTGGGTCCTAATAGAAATTTTAGCTAAATTTCCTGACTGTTTTCTCTGACTGGGTTGCAAGGGAACCTGGGGGATGTGATGGAAATCCAAACAGTAGCGTTTACCTCCCCATGGGCATTAATGGGAATAATCAGACCTCCCACAACCAAGGAAAACCTGTACCCTCTGAAACATGCGTGAAGTTTTTACCATCTCAATCATACACAAATAAAGTGTTCTGTTATCCTGCGTGTGCGGAGCTTCCTACAACGGTCTGCAGTGCCTGGGTTTCAATAGATCCACTAGCTTATAATCTCTGAGTGTTTTCCAGGGCGGGCTGCGAGGGAAACTGGGGGTTCGCCTGGAAGGCCTAGTAGCCATGTTTGCCCAGAAATTGACAGTAGATATAATTAGCGGACTTCTCCCAGACAGAGAGAAACTGTGCCCCCAGGCATCCTGTGTAGTTGGCCTCGACACCTCCACCAAGCAAAGCCATGTTCCGGAATTTTGAGTGTGTGTTGTACATCCAACAGGCAGCAGAGCGGAGGTTCTGATAGAATCAATAATATTGTCATCCCTAGATGTTTTCTTAGGCCGGGCTTCAAAGGAATGCTAGGAGTTGTTCTGGAAAGCGAAGAAGTATAGAGTGCCTCCCCATTGGAAGTGGAGGTAATTAGGCGACATCTCCAAACCTGGGAAAGCTGTACCCCCAGAAAAATGCCTGGGGTGTATTTTCCTACACCAACACACACACAAAAATTTGTTCTAGTATCCTGAGTGTGGGGAGGATTCTACATCTTTCAGCAGCGCCTGGGTTCTAGTAGCACCAGTATTTTGGTTTCCGTGAGTGTTTTCACAGGCCTGACGGCGAGGTAAAGCTGTGGTCTTGGCTGTAATTCGTAGCAGCAGCGAGTTACTCCCCATGAGAATTTGAGGTAATTTTCCGACGTCCCACAGCCTTGGAACACCTAAGCCCCCTGATAAATGCTTGGAGTTTGTTTATCCATCTCCATCAGACACACAAATATTTCTTCTATTATCCTAGTTGTGGGAAGGTTCCTACAAATTTAGGTAGAGTCTGGGTTCCATTAAAACCAATAACATATTTTCCCTGTGTGTTTTCTCAGGCCGTGCTGCAAGGGAAAGCTTGGGTTTGGGCTGGAAATCCAAGTAGCAGCCAGTGCCCCACGATGGATTATGGAGGTACTTAACGGACTTGGCCCTAACAGGGAAAATCTTGGGCCCCAGCAATGAGTGTGCTTTGGGGCTTCACAATTCGCACCAAGCAAACCCGTGTTCCAGAATCCTGAGTGTTTGGAGGTTCCTCCAACATACAGCAGCACCCTGGTTCTGATAGAATGATTTAGTTTGTCATCCCTGGGTGTTTTCCACGGTCGGGCTGCAAGGGAATGCTAGGATTAGGGCTGGATATCGAAGAAGAATAGAGTGCTTCCCCATGGGCAGTGGAGGTAGTTAGACAACATTTCCCATCCTTCAAACACCTGCACTTCAGGGACATGCCTAACTGTGTTTTCCTACTCCATCACACACAGAATGCTGTGTTCTGATTTCCTTAGTGTAGGGAGGTTTATTCAACTGTCAGGAGCGCCTTAGTTCTTATAGAAATTGTAGCTTATTTTCCCTGAGTGTTTTCACAGGCCGGGATGCGAGGGAACGCTGGGGGTTGGGCTGGAATCCAAGCAACTGCAATGGATTCCCCATGGACAGTGAATGTAAATATCCGAACTCCCAAAACCTAGGAACTCCTATACAACATGAAACATGCGTGGATTTAGTTTACCCATCTAAATCAGACACTCAAAATAGTGTTCTGTTATTCTGAGTTTGGGGAGGTTCTTACAATTGTTTGCAGCACCTGGGTTCCAATAGAAACCTAGCTTATTATCACTGAGTGTTTTACAAGGCCGGGCTGCGAGTGAAACCTGGGGGATAGACTGAAAATCTAAGAAGCAGCAAGTGCCCCAAGATGCACTGTGGAGTTAATTAGCGGACTTCTCCCTAACACTGACAAATCTGTGACCCCATCCATGTGTGTGGATTGGGGTTCTACAACTCCCCACACTAAAAGACGTGTTAGAGAATCCTGAAGGTTTGGAGGATCCTCCAAAAGACAGCAACGCAGGGGTTCTGATAGAATCACTTATTTGTCATCCATGGGTGTTTCACTTTTCCGGGCTGCAAGGGAAAGCTGGGAGTTGGGCTTGAAAACGAAGAAGAAGACAGTGCCACCCCATGAGCACTGAAGGAATCTAGCCGACATCTCCCAACCTGGGAAAACCTGGATCCCCAGAAAAATGCCTGGAGTGTGTTTTCCTACTCCATCACACACAGAATGATATGTTCTGTTATCCTGAGTGTTCGAAGGATTCCACAATTGTCAGCAGGGCATGGGTTCGAATAGCACCAATAGTTTCTTTTCCCTCTGTGTTACACCAGGTCGGGCTGCAAGGGAAACAAGTGGGTTGGGCTGGAATTCCAAGCAGCATCTAGTGCCCGAGATGGAATGTAGAGCTAATTAGCGCACTTCTCACTAACTTGGAAAAACTTGAGCCCCAATCATGTGTGGGGTTTTGGGCTTCAAAATTCTTCCAAGCAAAGACGTGTTTGGGAATCCTGTGTGTGTGGAGGTTCCTCCAACAGTCAGCAGCGCCGGGGTTCTGATAAAATCACTTATTTTGTCATCCCTGGGTGTTTTCCTAACCCGGGCTGCAAGGGAAAGCTGGGAGTAGGGCTGGAAAATGAAGAAAACAGAGTGCCTCCCCATGGGCGATGGAGATACTTAGCCAACGTCTCCCAACCTGGTTACACCTACAGCCCAGTTACATGAATGGACTGTGTATTCCTACTCCATCACACACACAAAGAAGTGTTCTGTTACCCTGTGTATGGGGAGGTTTCAATAACTGTCAGCAGAGCCTGGGTCCTAATAGAAACTTTAGATTAATTTCCTGACTGTTTTCTCTGACTTGGTTGCAAGGGAAACTGGGGTATGCGATGAAAATCCAAGCAGGAGGGATTACCTCCCCATGGGCATTAATGGGAATAATCTGACTTCCCCCAACCTAGGAAAACCTGTACCCCCTGAATTATGCGTGGAGTTTTTAACATCTCAATCAGACACAAAAAAGTGTTCTGTTATCCTGCGTGTGCGGAGCTTCCTACAACGGTCGGCAGTGCCTGGGTTCCAATAGAACCACTAGCTTATAATCTCTGAGTGTTTTCCAGGGCGGGCTGCGAGGGAAACTGGGGGTTCGGCTGGAAAGACAAGTAGCCAGGATTGCCCAGAGATTGACTGTAGAGGTAATAATCGGACTTCTCCCAGACAGAGAGAAACTGTGCCCTCAGGCATCTTGTGGTTTTGGTTTCCACACCTCCACAAAGCAAAGCTTTGTTCCGGAATTTTGAGTGTGTGTTGTACCTCCAACAGGCAGCAGAGCGGGTGTTCTGATTGAATCACTAATATTGTCATCCCTAGGTGTTTTCTTAGGCCGGGCTTCAAACGAAAGCTGGGAGTTGGTCTGGACAGCGAAGAAGTATAGAGGGCCTCCCCATTGGAAGTGGAGGTTATTAGGCGACATCTCCAAACCTGGGAACAGCTGTACCCCCAGAACCATGCCTGGAGTGTATTTTCCTCCACCATCACACACACAAAATTTGTTTTGCTATCCTGAGTGTAGGGAGGATTCTACAACTTTTAGCAGCGCCTGGGTACTCGTATCACCAGTATTAAGTTTTCCGTGAGTTTTTTCACAGGCCTGACTGCGAGGTAAAGCTGTGGGCTTGGCTTTAATTTGTAGCAGCAGCGAGTTACTGCCCATGAGAATTTGAGGTAATTTTCCGACGTCCCACGGCCTTGGAACACCTAAGCCCCCTGATACAAGCTTGGAGATTATTTAACCATCTCCATCAGACACACAAATTTTTCTTCTTTTATCCTAGGTGTGGGAAGATTCCTACAAATTTAGGTAGTGCCTGGGTTACATTACAACCAATAACATATTTTCCTTGTGTGCTTTCCCAAGCCAGGCTGTGAGGGAAAGCTTGGTTTCAGGATGGATATCCAAGTAGCAGTGAGTGCCCCGAGATTGATTATGGAGGTAATTAGCGGACTTGGTCCTAAAAGGGAAAATCTTGGGTCCCAGCAATGAGTAAGCTCTGGGGCTTCACAATTCGCACCAAGCAAATCCCTGTTCCGGAATCCTGAGAGTTTGTAGGTTCCTCCAACTTACAGCAGCCCCCTGGTTCTGATAGAATGATTTAGTTTGTCATCCCTGGTTGTTTTCCACGGTTGGGCTGCAAGGGAAGGCTAGGATTAGGGCTGGATATCGAAGAAGAAGAGAGTGCTTCCCCATGGGCAGTGGAGGTTATTAGCTAAAACTTCCCATCCTGCGAAAACCTGCACACCATTGACATGCCTTACTGTGTTTTTTACTGAATCACACACACAAAGTTTTGTTCTGTTTTCATTAGTGTAGGGAAGTTTCTAAAACTGTCAGGAGCGCCTTAGTACTTATAGAAACTTTAGCTTATTTTCCATGAGTGTTTTCACAGGCTGGAATGTGAGGGGACGCTGGGGGTTGAGCTGGAATCCAAGCAACTGCAAGGGACTCCCCATGGACAGTGGATGTAATTATACGACCTCCCACAAACTAAGAAATCCTATACAACCTGAAACATGCGTGAATTTAGATTACCCATCTAAATCAGACACTCAAAATATTGTTCTGCTATTCTGAGTGTGGTGAGGTTCCTACAATTGTCTGCATGACCTGGGTTCCAATAGAAACCTAGCTTATTATCACTGAGTGCTTTACAAGGCCGTGCTGCGAGTGAAAACTGGGGATAGACTGAAAAGCAAAGAAACAGCGAGTGCCCCAAGATGCACTGTGGATGTAATTAGCGGACTTCTCCCTAACTTGGACAAATTTGTGACCCCACCAATCTGAGTGGATTGGGGTTCCACAACTCCCCACACTCAAAGACGTGTTCCCGAATCCTGAATGTTTGGAGGTTCCTCCAACAGACTGCAACGCCGGGGTTCTCATAGAATCACTTATTTTTCATCCATGGGTGTTTCACTTGTCCGGGCTGCAAGGGAAAGCTGGGAGATGGGCTTGGAAACGAAGAAGAAACAGTGCCACCACATGGGCACTGAAGTAAACTAGCCGACATCTCCAAACGTGGGAAAACATGGATCCCCAGAAAAATGCCTGGAGTGTGTTTTCCTACTCCATCACACACAGAAAGATATGTTCTGTTATTCAGAGTGTTCGAAGGTTTCCACAAATGTCAGCAGGGCATGGGTTCGAATAGCACCAATTTCTTCTTTTCACTCTGTGTAAACCCAGGCCGGGCTGCAAGTGAAAAATGGGGGTTGAGATGGAAATCCAAGTAGAAGCGAGTGCCCCACGATATTCTGTAGAGGTAATTAGCGGACTTCCACCTAACAGGGAAAACTTCTGCCTTCAGCCATGTGTGTTGGTTGGGGCTTCATATTTCCCCCAAGCAAAGAAGCTTTTGTTAATCCTGTGTGTTTGGAGGTTCCTCCAAAAGACAGCAGCGCCGGGGTTCTGATAGAAACACTTAGTTTGACATCCCTGGGTGTTTTCCGAACCCTGGCTGCAAGGGAAACCTGGGAGTAGGGCTGGAAAACGAAGAAAGGGAGTGCCTCCACAAGGGATGTGGAGATACTTAGCCAACGTCTCCAATCCTGTTTACACCTGCTCCCCAGGAACGTGCATGGACTGTGTATTCGTACTCCATTACACACACAAAGAAGTGTTCTGTTACCCTGTGTATGGGGAGGTTTCTACAACTGTCAGCAGCGCCTGGGTTCTAATAGAAATTTTAGCTAAATTTCCTGACTGTTTTCTCTGACTGGGTTGCAAGGGAACCTGGGGATGTGATGGAAATCCAAACAGTAGCGATTACCTACCCATGGGCATTAATGGGTATAATCAGACCTCCCACAACCAAGGAAAACCTGTAACCCCTGAAACATGCGTGAAGTTTTTACCATCTCAATCATACACAAAAAAAGTGTTCTGTTATCCTGCGTGTGCGGAGCTTCCTACAACGGTCTGCAGTGCCTGGGTTTCAATAGATCCACTAGCTTATAATCTCTGAGTGTTTTCCAGGGCGGGCTGCGAGGGAAACTGGGGGTTCGGCTGGAAGGCCTAATAGCCATGTTTGCCCAGAAATTGACAGTAGATTTAATTAGCGGACTTCTCCCAGACAGAGAGAAACTGTGCCCCCAGGCATCCTGTGTAGTTGGTCTCGACACATCCACCAAGCAAAGCCATGTTCCGGAATTTTGAGTGTGTGTTGTACATCCAACAGGCAGCAGAGCGGAGGTTCTGATAGAATCAATAATATTGTCATCACTAGATGTTTTCTTAGGCCGGGCTTCAAAGGAATGCTAGGAGTTGTTCTGGAAAGCGAAGAAGTATAGAGTGCCTCCCCATTGGAAGTGGAGGTAATTAGGCGACATCTCCAAACCTGGGAAAGCTGTACCCCCAGAAAAATGCCTGGGGTGTATTTTCCTACACCAACACACACACAAAAATGTGTTCTAGTATCCTGAGTGTGGGGAGGATTCTACATCTTTCAGCAGCGCCTGGATTCTAGTAGCACCAGTATTTTGGTTTCCGTGATTGTTTTCACAGGCCTGACGGCGAGGTAAAGCTGTGGTATTGGCTGTAATTCGTAGCAGCAGCGAGTTACTCCCCATGAGAATTTGAGGTAATTTTCCGACGTCCCACAGCCTTGGAACAACTAAGCCCCCTGATAAATGCTTGGAGTTTGTTTATCCATCTCCATCAGACACACAAATATTTCTTCTATTATCCTAGTTGTGGGAAGGTTCCTACAAATTTAGGTAGAGTCTGGGTTCCATTAAAATCAATAACATATTTTCCCTGTGTGTTTTCTCAGGCCGGGCTGCGAGGGAAAGCTTGGGTTTGGGCTGGAAATCCAAGTAGCAGCCAGTGCCCCGCGATGGACTATGGAGGTACTTAACTGACTTGGACCTAAAAGGGAGAATCTTGGGCCCAAACAATGAGTGTGCTTTGGGGCTTCACAATTCGCACCAAGCAAACCCGTGTTCCAGAATCCTGAGTGTTTGGAGGTTCCTCCAACATGCAGCAGCACCCTGGTTCTGATAGAATGATTTAGTTTGTCATCCCTGGGTGTTTTCCACGGTCGGGCTGCAAGGGAATGCTAGGATTAGGGCTGGATATCGAAGAAGAATAGAGTGCTTTCCCATGGGCAGTGGAGGTAGTTAGACAACATTTCCCAGCCTTCAAACCCCTGCACTTCAGGGACATGCCTAACTGTGTTTTCCTACTCCATCACACACAGAATGCTGTGTTCTGATTTCCTTAGTGTAGGGAGGTTTATTCAACTGTCAGGAGCGCCTTAGTTCTTATAGAAATTGTAGCTTATTTTCCCTGAGTGTTTTCACAGGCCAGGATGCGAGGGAACGCTGGGGGTTGGGCTGGAATCCAAGCAACTGCAATGGATTCCCCATGGACAGTGAATGTAAATATCCGAACTCCCAAAACCTAGGAACTCCTATACAACATGAAACATGCGTGGATTTAGTTTACCCATCTAAATCAGACACTCAAAATAGTGTTCTGTTATTCTGAGTTTGGGGAGGTTCTTACAATTGTTTGCAGCACCTGGTTTCCAATAGAAACCTAGCTTATTATCACTGAGTGTTTTACAAGGCCGGGCTGCGAGTGAAACCTGGGGGATAGACTGAAAATCTAAGAAGCAGCAAGTGCCCCAAGATGCACTGTGGAGTTAATTAGCGGACTTCTCCCTAACACTGACAAATCTGTGACCCCATCCATGTGTGTGGATTGGGGTTCTACAACTCCCCACACTAAAAGACGTGTTAGAGAATCCTGAAGGTTTGGAGGATCCTCCAAATGACAGCAACGCAAGGGTTCTGATAGAATCACTTATTTGTCATCCATGGGTGTTTCACTTGTCCGGGCTGCAAGGGAAAGCTGGGAGTTGGGCTTGAAAACGAAGAAGAAGACAGTGCCACCCCATGAGCACTGAAGGAATCTAGCCGACATCTCCCAACCTGGGAAAACCTGGATCCCCAGAAAAATGCCTGGAGTGTGTTTTCCTACTCCATCACACACAGAATGATAGGATCTGTTATCCTGAGTGTTCGAAGGTTTCCACAACTGTCAGCAGGGCATGGGTTCGAATAGCACCAATAGTTTCTTTTCCCTCTGTGTTACACGAGGTCGGGCTGCAAGGGAAACATGTGGGTTGGGCTGGAATTAAAAGCAGCAGCTAGTGCCCGAGATGGAATGTAGAGCTAATTAGCGCACTTCTCACTAATTTGGAAAAACTTGAGCCCCAGTCATGTGTGGGGTTTTGGGCTTCAAAATTCTTCCAAGCAAAGACGTGTTTGGGAATCCTGTGTGTGTGGAGGTCCTTCGAACTGTCAGCAGCGCCGGGGTTCTGATAAAATCACTTATTTTGTCATCCCTGGGTGTTTTCCTAACCCGGGCTGCAAGGGAAAGCTGGGAGTAGGGCTGGAAAATGAAGAAAACAGAGTGCCTCCCCATGGGCGATGGAGATACTTAGCCAACGTCTCCCAACCTGGTTACACCTACACCCCAGATACATGAATGGACTGTGTATTCCTACTCCATCACACACACAATAAGTGTTCTGTTACCCTGTGTATGGGGAGGTTTCAATAACTGTCAGCAGAGCCTGGGTCCTAATAGAAACTTTAGATAATTTCCTGACTGTTTTCTCTGACTTGGTTGCAAGGGAAACTTGGGTATGCGATGAAAATCCAAGCAGGAGGGATTACCTCCCCATGGGCATTAATGGGAATAATCTGACTTCCCCCAACCTAGGAAAACCTGTACCCCCTGAATTATGCGTGGAGTTTTTACCTTCTCAATCAGACACAAAAAAGTGTTCTGTTATCCTGCGTGTGCGGAGCTTCCTACAACGGTCGGCAGTGCCTGGGTTCCAACAGAACCACTAGCTTATAATCTCTGAGTGTTTTCCAGGGCGGGCTGCGAGGGAAACTGGGGGTTCGGCTGGAAAGACAAGTAGCCAGGAATTGCCCAGAGATTGACTGTAGTGGTAATAATCGGACTTCTCCCAGACAGAGGGAAACTGTGCCCTCAGGCATCTTGTGGTTTTGGTTTCCACACCTCCACAAAACAAAGCCATGTTCCGGAATTTTGAGTGTGTGTTGTACCTCCAACAGGCAGCAGAGCGGGTGTTCTGATTGAATCACTAATATTGTCATCCCTAGGTGTTTTCTTAGGCCGGGCTTCAAACTAAATTGGGAGTTGGTCTGGACAGTGAAGAAGTATAGAGGGCCTCCCCATTGGAAGTGGAGGTTATTAGGCGACATCTCCAAACCTGGGAACAGCTGTACCCCCAGAACCATGCCTGGAGTGTATTTTCCTCCACCATCACACACACAAAATTTGTTTTGCTATCCTGAGTGTAGGGAGGATTCTACAACTTTTAGCAGCGCCTGGGTACTCGTATCACCAGTATTAAGTTTTCCGTGAGTTTTTTCACAGGCCTGACTGCGAGGTAAAGCTGTGGGCTTGGCTTTAATTTGTAGCAGCAGCGAGTTACTGCCCATGAGAATTTGAGGTAATTTTCCGACGTCCCACGGCCTTGGAACACCTAAGCCCCCTGATACATGTTTGGAGATTGTTTAACCATCTCCATCAGACACACAAATTTTTCTTCTTTTATCCTAGGTGTGGGAAGGTTCCTACAAAGTTAGGTAGTGCCTGGGTTACATTACAACCAATAACATATTTTCCTTGTGTGCTTTCCCAAGCCAGGCTGTGAGGGAAAGCTTGGGTTTGGGGCTGGAAATCCAAGTAGCAGCGAGTGCCCCGAGATTGATTATGGAGGTAATTAGCGGACTTGGCTCTAAAAGGGAAAATCTTGGGTCCCAGCAATGGGTATGCTCTGGGGCTTCACAATTCGCACCAAGCAAATCCCTGTTCTGGAATCCTGAGAGTTTGTAGGTTCCTCCAACATACAGCAGCGCCCTGGTTCTGATAGAATGATTTAGTTTGTCACCCTGGGTGTTTTCCACGGTTCGGGCCTGCAAGGGAAGGCTAGGATTAGGGCTGGATATCGAAGAAGAAGAGAGTGCTTCCCCATGGGCAGTGGAGGTAATTAGCCAAAATTTCCCATCCTGTGATCACCTGCACACCAGTGACATGCCTTACTGTGTTTTCTTACTCCATCACACACACAAAGTTTTGTTCTGTTTTCCTTAGTGTAGGGAAGTTTCTACAACTGTCAGGAGCACCTTAGTTCTTATAGAAACTTGTAGCTTATTTTCCATGAGTGTTTTCACAGGCCGGGATGCGAGGGAACGCTGGGGGTTGAGCTGGAATCCAAGCAAAAGCAAGGGACTCCCAATTTATAGTGGATGTAAATATCCGACCTCCCACAACCTAGGAACGCCTATACAACCTGAAACATGCGTGAATTTAGCTTACCCATCTAAATCAGACACTCAAAATATTGTTCTGTTATTCTGAGTGTGGGGAGGTTCCTACAATTGTCTGCATGACCTGGGTTCCAATAGAAACCTAGCTTATTATAACTGAGTGCTTTACAAGGCCTTGCTGCGAGTGAAAACTGGGGGATAGACTGAAAATCAAAGAAACAGCGAGTGCCCCAAGATGCACTGTGTATGTAATTAGCGGACTTCTCCCTAACTTGGACAAATCTGTGAACCCATCCATCTTAGTGGATTGGGGTTCCACAACTCCCCACACTCAAAGACGTGTTCCAGAATCCTGAATGTTTGGAGGTTCCTCCAACAGACTGCAACGCCGGGGTTCTGATAGAATCACTTATTTGTCATCCATGGGTGTTTCACTTGTCCGGGCTGCAAGGAAACCTGGGAGTTGGGCTTGGAAACGAAGAAGAGACAGTGCCCCCACATGGGCACTGAAGGAATCTAGCCGACATCTCCCAACCTGGGAAAACCTGGATCCCAGAAAAATGCCTGGAGTGTGTTTTCCTACACCATCACACACAGAAAGATATGTTCTGTTATTCAGAGTGTTCGAAGGTTTCCACAATTTTCAGCAGGGCATGGGTTCGAATAGCACCAATTTCTTCTTTTCACTCTGTGTAAACCCAGGCCGGGCTGCAAGGGAAACCTGGGGGTTGAGATGGAAATCCAAGTAGAAGCGAGTGCCCCATGATGTTCTGTAGAGGTAATTAGCGGACTTCCACCTAACAGGGAAAAACTTCTGCCCTCAGCCATGTGTGTTGGGTGGGGCTTCACATTTCCCCCAAGCAAAGAAGATTTTGTTAATCCTGTGTGTTTGGAGGTTCCACCAAAAGACAGCAGCCCGGGGTTCTGATAGAAATAATTAGTTTGACATCCCTGGGTTTTTTCCTAACCCGGGCTGCAAGGGAAAGCTGGGAGTGTGGCTGGAAAACGAAGAAAGGGAGTGCCTCCCCAAGGGATGTGGAAACTCAGCCAACGTCTCCAATCCTGTTTACACCTGCTCCCCAGAAACGTGCATGGACTGTGTATTCCTACTCCATTACACACACAAAGAAGTGTTCTGTTACCCTGTGTATGGGGAGGTTTCTATATCTGTCAGCAGCCTAGGTTCTAATAGAATTTTAGCTAAATTTCCTGACTGTTTTCTCTGACTGGGTTGCAAGGAACCTGGGGTATGTGATGAAATTCCAAGCAGGAGCGATTACCTCCCCATGAGCATTAATGGGAATAATCTGAGTTACCCCAACCTAGGAAAACCTGTACCCCTTGAATTATGCGTGGAGTTTTTACCATGTCAATCAGACACAAAAATATGTTCTGTTATCCTGCGTGTGCGGAGCATCCTACAACGGTCGGCAGTGCCTGGGCCAATAGAACCACTAGCTTATAATCTCTGAGTGTTTCCAGGGCGGGCTGTGAGGGAACTGGGGGTTCGGCTGGAAAGACAAGTAGCCAGGATTGCCCAGAAATTGACTGTAGAGGTAATAAACGGAATTCTCCCAGACAGAGAGAAACTGTGCCCTCAGGCATCTTGTGGTTTTGGTTTTCACACCTCCACAAAGTAAAGCCATGTTCCGGAAATTTGAGTGTTTGTTGTACCTCCAACAGGCAGCAGAGCGGGTGTTCTGATTGAATCAATAATATTGTCATCCCTAGGTATTTTCTTAGGTCGCGCTTCAAACGAAAGCTGGGAGTTGGTCTGGACAGCGAAGAAGTATAGAGTGCCTCCCCATTGGAAGTGGAGGTTATTAGGCGACATCTCCAAACCTGGGAACAGCTGTACCCCCAGAAACATGCCTGGAGTGTATTTTCCTCCACCATCACACACACAAAATTTGTTTTGCTATCCTGAGTGTAGGGAGGATTCTACAACTTTTAGTAGCGCCTGGGTAATCGTATCACCAGTATTAAGTTTTCCGTGAGTTTTTTCACAGGCCTGACTGCGAGGTAAAGCTGTGGGCTTGGCTTTAATTTGTAGCAGCAGCGAGTTACTGTCCATGGAATTTGAGGTAATTTTCCGACGTCCCACGGCCTTGGAAACCTAAGCACCCTGATACATGCTGGAGATTGTTTAACCAACTCCATCAGACACACAAATTTTTCTTCTTTTATCCTAGTTTGGGAAGGTTCCTACAAAGTTAGGTAGTGCCTGGGTTACATTACAACCAATAACATTTTTCCTTGTGTGCTTTCCCAAGCCAGGCTGTGAGGGAAAGCTTGGGTTTGGGCTGGAAATCCAAGTAGCAGCGAGTGCCCCGAGATTGATTATGGAGGTAATTAGCGGACTTGGCCCTAAAAGGGAAAATCTTGGGTCCCAGCAATGAGTGTGCTCTGGGGCTTCACAATTCGCAACAAGCAAATACCTGTTCCGGATCCTGAGAGTTGGAGGTTCCTCCAACATACAGCAGCGTCCCTGGTTCTGATAGAATGATTTAGTTTGTCATCCCTGGGTGTTTTCCACGGTCGGGCTGCAAGGGACGGCTAGGATTAGGGCTGGATATCGAAGAAGAAGAGAGTGCTTCCCCATGGGCAGTGGAGGTAATTAGCCAAAATTTCCCATCCTGTGAACACCTGCACACCAGTGACATGCCTTACTGTGTTTTCTTACTCCATCACACACACAAAGTTTTGTTCTGATTTCCTTAGTGTAGGGAAGTTTCTACAACTTTCAGGAGCGCCTTAGTTCTTATAGAAACTGTAGCTTATTTTCCATGAGTGTTTTCACAGGCCGGGATGCGAGGGAACGCTGGGGGTTGGGCTGGAATCCAAGCAACTGCAAGGGACTCCCCATGGACAGTGGATGTAATTACGACCTCCCACAACCTAGGAACTCCTATACAACCTGAAACATGCGTGAATTTAGCTTACCCATCTAAATCAGACACTCAAAATATTGTTCTGTTATTCTGAGTGTGGGGAGGTTCCTACAATTGTCTGCATGACCTGGGTTCCAATAGAAACCTAGCTTATATCACTGAGTGCTTTACAAGGCTGCTGCGAGTGAAAACTGGGGATAGACTGAAAATCAAAGAAACAGCGAGTGCCCCAAGATGCACTGTGTATGAATTAGCGGACTTCTCCCTAACTTGGACAAATCTGTGACCCATCCATCTGAGTGGATTGGGGTTCCACAACTCCCCACACTCAAAGACGTGTTCCAGAATCCTGAATGTTTGGAGGTTCCTCCAACAGACTGCAACGCCGGGGTTCTGATAGAATCACTTATTTGTCATCCATGGGTGTTTCACTTGTCCGGGCTGCAAGGGAAACTGGGAGTTGGGCTTGGAAACGAAGAAGAAGACAGTGCCACCACATGGGCACTGAAGGAATCTAGCCGACATCTCCCAACCTGGGAAAACCTGGATCCCCAGAAAAATGCCTGGAGTGTTTTCTTACTCCATCACACACAGAATATATGTTCTGTTATCCTGAGTGTTCGAAGGTTTCCACAATTGTCAGCAGGGCATGGGTTCGAATAGCACCAATTTCTTCTTTTCACTCTGTGTAAACCCAGGCCGGGCTGCAAGGAACACTGGGGGTTGAATTATGAAAATCCAAGTAAAGCGAGTGCCCCACGATGTTCTGGAAGGTAATTAGCGGACTTCACCTAACAGGGAAAAACTTCTGCCCTCAGCCATGTGTGTTGGGTGGGGCTTCACATTTCCCCAAGCAAAGAAGATTTTGTTAATCCTGTGTGTTTGGAGGTTCCTCCAAAAGACAGCAGCGCCGGGGTTCTGATAGAAACACTTAGTTTGACATCCCTGGGTGTTTTCCTAACGGGCTGCAAGGGAAAGCTGGGAGTAGGGCTGGAAAACGAAAAAGGAGTGCCTCCCAAGGGATGTGGAGATACTTAGCCAACGTCTCCAATCCTGTTTACACCTGCTCCCCAGAAACGTGCATGGACTGTGTATTCCTACTCCATTACACACACAAAGAAGTGTTCTGTTACCCTGTGTATGGGGAGGTTTCTACAACTGTCAGCAGCGCCTGGGTTCTAATAGAAATTTTAGCTAAATTTCCTGACTGTTTTCTCTGACTGGGTTGCAAGGGAACCTGGGGGATGTGATGGAAATCCAAGCAGTAGCGATTACCTCCCCATGGGCATTAATGGGAATAATCAGACCTCCCACAACCTAGGAAAACCTGTACCCCTTAAACATGCGTGAAGTTTTTACCATCTCAATCATACACAATAAAGTGTTCTGTTATCCTGCGTGTGCGAGCTTCCTACAACGGTCTGCAGTGCCTGGGTTTCAATAGATCCACTAGCTTATAATCTCTGAGTGTTTTCCAGGGCGGGCTGCGAGGGAAACTGGGGGTTCGGCTGGAAGGCCTAGTAGCCATGTTTGCCCAGAAATTGACAGTAGATGTAATTAGCGGACTTCTCCCAGACAGAGAGAAACTGTGCCCCCAGGCATCCTGTGTAGTTGGTCTCGACACCTCCACCAAGCAAAGCCATGTTCCGGAATTTTGAGTGTGTGTTGTACATCCAACAGGCAGCAGAGCGAGGTTCTGATGGAATCAATAATATTGTCATCCGTAGATGTTTTCTTAGGCCGGGCTTCAAAGGAATGCTAGGAATTGGTCTGGAAAGCGAAGAAGTATAGAGTGCCTCCCCATTGGAAGTGGAGGTAATTAGGCGACATCTCCAAACCTGGGAAAAGCTGTACCCCCAGAAAAATGCCTGGGGTGTATTTTCCTACACCAACACACACACAAAAATTTGTTCTAGTATCCTGAGTGTGGGGAGGATTCTACATCTTTCAGCAGCGCCTGGGTTCTAGTAGCACCAGTATTTTGGTTTCCGTGAGTGTTTTCACAGGCCTGACGGCGAGGTAAAGCTGTGGTCTTGGCTGTAATTCGTAGCAGCAGCGAGTTACTCCCCATGAGGATTTGAGGTAATTTTCCGACGTCCCACAGCCTTCGAAACCTAAACCCCCTGATAAATGCTTGGAGTTTGTTTATCCATTCCATCAGACACACAAATATTTCTTCTATTATCCTAGTTGTGGGAAGGTTCCTACAAATTTAGGTAGAGACTCGGTTCCATTAAAACCAATAACATATTTTCCCTGTGTGTTTACTCAGGCTGGGCTGCGAGGGAAAGCTTGGGTTTGGGCTGGAAATCCAAGTAGCAGCGAGTGCCCCGCAATGGACTATGGAGGTACTTAACGGACTTGGCCCTAAAAGGGAAAATCTTGGGCCCCAGCAATGAGTGTGCTTTGGGGCTACACAATTCGCACCAAGCAAACCCGTGTTCCAGAATCCTGAGTGTTTGGAGGTTCCTCCAACATACAGCAGCACCCTGGTTCTGATAGAATGATTTAGTTTGTCATCCCTGGGTGTTTTCCACGGTCGGGCTGCAAGGGAATGCTAGGATTAGGGCTGGATATCGAAGAAGAATAGAGTGCTTCCCCATGGGCAGTGGAGGTAGTTAGACAACATTTCCCATCCTGTGAAAACCTGCACTTCATTGACATGCCTAACTGTGTTTTCCTACTCCATCACACACAGAATGCTGTGTTCTGATTTCCTTAGTGTAGGGAGGTTTCTTCAACTGTCAGGAGCGCCTTAGTTCTTATAGAAATTGTAGCTTATTTTCCCTGAGTGTTTTCACAGGCCGGGATGCGAGGGAACGCGGGGGTTGGGCTGGAATCCAAGCAACTGCAATGGATTCCCCATGGACAGTGAATGTAAATATCCGAACTCCCAAAACCTAGGAACTCCTATACAACTGAAACATGCGTGGATTTAGTTTACCCATCTAAATCAGACACTCAAAATATTGTTCTGTTATTCTGAGTGTGGGGAGGTTCTTACAATTGTTTGCAGGACCTGGGTTCCAATAGAAACCTAGCTTATTATCACTGAGTGTTTTACAAGGCCGGGCTGCGAGTGAAACCTGGGGGATAGACTGAAAATCTAAGAAGCAGGGAGTGCCCCAAGATGCACTGTGGAGTTAATTAGCGGACTTCTCCCTAACACTGACAAATCTGTGACCCCATCCATGTGCGTGGATTGGGGTTCTACAACTCCCCACACTAAAAGACGTGTTACAGAATCCTGAAGGTTTGGAGGATCCTCCAAAAGACAGCAACGCAGGGGTTCTGATAGAATCACTTATTTGTCATCCATGGGTGTTTCACTTGTCCGGGCTGCAAGGGAAAGCTGGGAGTTGGGCTTGAAAAGGAAGAAGAAGACAGTGCCACCCCATGGGCACTGAAGGTATCTAGCCGACATCTCCCAACCTGGGAAAACCTGGATCCCCAGAAAAAATGCCTGGAGTGTGTTTTCCTACTCCATCACACACAGAATGATATGTTCTGTTATCCTGAGTGTTCGAAGGTTTCCACAATTGTCAGCAGGGCATGGGTTCGAATAGCACCAATAGCTTCTTTTCCCTCTGTGTTACACCAGGTCGGGCTGCAAGGGAAACATGGGGGTTGGGCTGGAATTCCAAGCAGCAGCTAGTGCCCGAGATGGAATGTAGAGCTAATTAGCGCACTTCTATCTAACTTGGAAAAACTTGAGCCCCAGTCATGTGTGGGGTTTGGGGCTTCAAAATTCTTCCAAGCAAAGACGTGTTTGGGAATCCTGTGTGTGTGGAGGTTCCTCCAACTGTCAGCAGCGCCGGGGTTCTGATAAATCACTTATTTTGTCATCCCTGGGTGTTTTCCTAACCCGGCTGCAAGGGAAAGCTGGGAGTAGGGCTGGAAGAACACGAAGAAACAGAGTGCGCTCCCCATGGGTGATGGAGATACTTAGCCAACGTCTCCCAACCTGGTTACAGCCTACAACCCAGATAACATGAATGGACGTGTGTATTCCTACTCCATTACCACACAAAGAAGTGTTTCTGTTACCCTGTGTATGGGGAGGTTTCAACAACTGTCAGCAGTGCCTGGGTTCTAAATAGAAACTTTAGATAAATTTCCTGACTGTTTTCTCTGACTGGGTTGCAAGGGAACCTGGGGGATGTGAAGGAAATCCAAGCAGTAGCCGATTACCTCCCCCATGGGCATTAATGGGAATCATCTGACTTCCCCCAACCTAGGAAAACCTGTACCCCCTGGAATTATGCGTGGCGTTTTGACCATGTCAACAGACAAAAAAAGGTTGTTCTGTTATCCTGCGTGTGCGGAGCTTCCTACAACGTGGCAGTGCCTGGGTTCCAAAGACCACTAGCTTATAATCTCTGAGTGTTTTCCAGGGCGGGCTGTGAGGGAAACTGGGGGTGCATCTGGAAAGACAATAGTCAGGATTGCCCAGAGAAATTGACCTGTAGATGTAATAATCGGACTTCTCCCAGAAAGAGAGTAACTGTGCCCTCAGGCATCTTGTGGTTTTGGTTTTCACAACCTCCACCAAGGTAAAGCCATGTTCCGGAATTTTGAGTGTTGTGTTGTACCTCCAACAGGCAGCAGAGCGGGTGTTCTGATTGAATCACTAATATTGTCATACCTAGGGATTTCTTAGGCCGGGCTTCAAACGAAAGCTGGGAGTTGGTCTGGACAGCGAAGAAGTATAGAGTGCCTCCCCATTGGAAGTGGAGGTTATTAGGCGACATCTCCAAACCTGGGAACAGCTGTACCCCCAGAACCATGCCTGGAGTGTATTTTCCTCCACCATCACACACACAAAATTTGTTTTGCTATCCTGAGTGTAGGGAGGATTCTACAACTTTTAGTAGTGCCTGGGTAATCGTATCACCAGTATTAAGTTTTCCGTGAGTTTTTCACAGGCCTGACTGTGAGGTAAAGCTGTGGGCTTGGCTTTAATTTGTAGCAGCAGCGAGTTACTGTCCATGAGAATTTGAGGAAATTTTCCGACGTCCCACGGCCTTGGAACACCTAAGCCCCCTGACACATGCTTGGAGATTGTTTAACCATCTCCATCAGACACACAAATTTTTCTTCTTTATCCTAGTTGTGGGAAGTTTCCTACAAAGTTAGGTAGTGCCTGGGTTACATTACAACCAATAACATATTTTCCTTGTGTGCTTCCCAAGCCAGGTTGTGAGGGAAAGCTTGGGTTTGGGCTGGAAATCCAAGTAGCAGCGAGTGCCCCGAGATTGATTATGGAGGTAATTAGCGGACTTGGCCCTAAAAGGGAAAATCTTGGGTCCCAGCAATGAGTGTGCTCTGGGGCTTCACAATTCGCACCAAGCAAATCCCTTTTCCGGAATCCTGAGAGTTTGGAGGTTCCTCCAACATACAGCAGCGCCCTGGTTCTGATAGAATGATTTAGTTTGTCATCCCTGGGTGTTTTCCACGGTCGGGCTGCAAGGGACGGCTAGGATTAGGGCTGGATATCGAAGAAGAAGAGAGTGCTTCCCCATGGGCAGTGGAGGTAATTAGCCAAAATTTCCCATCCTGTGATCACCTGCACACCAGTTACATGCCTTACTGTGTTTTCTTACTCCATCACACACACAAAGTTTTGTTCTGTTTTCCTTAGTGTAGGGAAGTTTCTACAACTGTCAAGAGCGCCTTAGTTCTTATAGAAACTGTAGCTTATTTTCCATGAGTGTTTTCACAGGCCGGGATGCGAGGGAACGCTGGGGGTTGGGCTGGAATCCAAGCAACTGCAAGGGACTCCCCATGGACAGTGGATGTAAATATACGACCTCCCACAACCTAGGAACTCCTATACAACCTGAAACATGCGTGAATTTAGCTTACCCATCTAAATCAGACACTCAAAATATTGTTCTGTTATTCTGAGTGTGGGGAGGTTCCTACAATTGTCTGCATGACCTGGGTTCCAATAGAAACCTAGCTTATTATCACTGAGTGCTTTACAAGGCCGTGCTGCGAGTGAAAACTGGGGGATAGACTGAAAATCAAAGAAACAGCGAGTGCCCCAAGATGACTGTGTATGTAATTAGCTGACTTCTCCCTAACTTGGACAAATCTGTGACCCCATCCATCTTAGTGGATTGGGGTTCCACAACTCCCCACACTCAAAGACGTGTTCCAGAATCCTGAATGTTTGGAGATTCCTCCAACAGACTGCAACGCCGGGGTTCTGATAGAATCACTTATTTGTCATCCATGGGTGTTTCACTTGTCCGGGCTGCAAGAGAAAGCTGGGAGTTGGGCTTGGAAACGAAGAAGAAGACAGTGCCACCACATGGGCACTGAAGGAATCTAGCCGACATCTCCCAACCTGGGAAAACCTGGATCCCCAGAAAAATGCCTGGAGTGTGTTTTCCTACTCCATCACACACAGAAAGATATGTTCTGTTATTCAGAGTGTTCGAAGGTTTCCACAATTTTCAGCAGGGCATGGGTTCGAATAGCACCAATTTCTTCTTTTCACTCTGTGTAAACCCTGGCCGGGCTGCAAGGGAAACCTGGGGGTTGAGATGGAAATCCAATAGAAGCGAGTGCCCCACGATGTTCTGTAGAGGTAATTAGCGGACTTCCACCTAACAGGGAAAAACTTCTGCCCTCAGCCATGTGTGTTGGGTGGGGCTTCACATTTCCCCCAAGCAAAGAAGATTTTGTTAATCCTGTGTGTTTGGAGGTTCCTCCAAAAGACAGCAGCACCGGGGATTCTGATAGAAACACTTAGTTTGACATCCCTGGGTGTTTTCCTAACCCGGGCTGCAAGGGAATGCTGGGAGAAGGGCTGGAAAACGAAAAAAGGGAGTGCCTCCCCAAGGATGTGGAGATACTTGCCAACGCCTCCAACCCTGTTTACACCTGCTCCCAGAAACGTGCAAGGACTGTGTATTCCTACTCCATTACACACACAAAGAAGTGTTCTGTTACCCTGTGTATGGGGAGGTTTCTACAACTGTCAGCAGCGCCTGGGTTCTAATAGAAATTTTAGCTAAATTTCCTGACTGTTTTCTCTGACTGGGTTGCAAGGGAACCTGGGGGATGTGATGGAAATCCAAGCAGTAGCGATTACCTCCCCATGGGCATTAATGGGAATAATCAGACCTCCCACAACCTAGGAAAACCTGTACCCCCTGAAACATGCGTGAAGTTTTTACCATCTCAATCATACACAAATAAAGTGTTCTGTTATCCTGCGTGTGCCGAGCTTCCTACAACGGTCTGCAGTGCCTGGGTTTCAATAGATCCACTAGCTTATAATCTCTGAGTGTTTTCCAGGGTGGGCTGCGAGGGAAACTGTTGGTTCGTCTGGAAGGCCTAGTAGCCATGTTTGCCCAGAAATTGACAGTAGATGTAATTAGCGGACTTCTCCCAGACAGAGAGAAACTGTGCTCCCAAGCATCCTGTGTAGTTGGTCTCGACACCTCCACCAAGCAAAGCCATGTTCCGGAATTTTGAGTGTGTGTTGTACATCCAACAGGCAGCAGAGCGGAGGTTCTGATGGAATCAATAATATTGTCATCCGTAGATGTTTTCTTAGGCCGGCTTCAAAGGAATGCTAGGAATTGGTCTGGAAAGCGAAGAAGTATAGAGTGCCTCCCCATTGGAAGTGGAGGTAATTAGGCGACATCTCCAAACCTGGGAAAAGCTGTACCCCCAGAAAAATGCCTGGGGTGTATTTTCCTACACCAACACACACACAAAAATTTGTTCTAGTATCCTGAGTGTGGGGAGGATTCTACATCTTTCAGCAGCGCCTGGGTTCTAGTAGCACCAGTATTTTGGTTTCCGTGAGTGTTTTCACAGGCCTGACGGTGAGGTAAAGCTGTGGTCTTGGCTGTAATTCGTAGCAGCAGCGAGTTACTCCCCATGAGGATTTGAGGTAATTTTCCGACGTCCCACAGCCTTCAAACAACTAAACCCCCTGATAAATGCTTGGAGTTTGTTTATCCATCTCCATCAGACACACAAATATTTCTTCTATTATCCTAGTTGTGGGAAGGTTCCTACAAATTTAGGTAGAGACTGGGTTCCATTAAAACCAATAACATATTTTCCCTGTGTGTTTTCTCAGGCTGGGCTGCGAGGGAAAGCTTGGGTTTGGGCTGGAAATCCAAGTAGCAGCGAGTGCCCCACGATGGACTATGGAGGTACTTAACGGACTTGGCCCTAAAAGGGAAAATCTTGGGCCCCAGCAATGAGTGTGCTTTGGGGCTTCACAATTCGCACCAAGCAAACCCGTGTTCCAGAATCCTGAGTGTTTGGAGGTTCCTCCAACATACAGCAGCACCCTGGTTCTGATAGAATGATTTAGTTTGTCATCCCTGGGTGTTTTCCACGGTCGGGCTGCAAGGGAATGCTAGGTTTAGGGCTGGATATCGAAGAATAATAGAGTGCTTCCCCATGGGCAGTGGAGGTAGTTAGACAACATTTCCCATCCTGTGAAAACCTGCACTTCATTGACATGCCTAACTGTGTTTTCCTACTCCATCACACACAGAATGCTGTGTTCTGATTTCCTTAGTGTAGGGAGGTTTCTTCAACTGTCAGGAGCGCCTTAGTTCTTATAGAAATTGTAGCTTATTTTCCCTGAGTGTTTTCACAGGCCGGGATGCGAGGGAACGCTGGGGGTTGGGCTGGAATCCAAGCAACTGCAATGGATTCCCCATGGACAGTGAATGTAAATATCCGAACTCCCAAAACCTAGGAACTCCTATACAACCTGAAACATGCGTGGATTTAGTTTACCCATCTAAATCAGACACTCAAAATATTGTTCTGTTATTCTGAGTGTGGGGAGGTACTTACAATTGTTTGCAGCACCTGGGTTCCAATAGAAACCTAGCTTATTATCACCGAGTGTTTTACAAGGCCGGGCTGCGAGTGAAACCTGGGGGAAAGACTGAAAATCTAAGAAGCAGGGAGTGCCCCAAGATGCACTGTGGAGTTAATTAGCGGACTTCTCCCTAACACTGACAAATCTGTGACCCCATCCATGTGCGTGGATTGGGGTTCTACAACTCCCCACACTAAAAGACGTGTTACAGAATCCTGAAGGTTTGGAGGATCCTCCAAAAGACAGCAACGCAGGGGTTCTGATAGAATCACTTATTTGTCATCCATGGGTGTTTCACTTGTCCAGGCTGCAAGGGAAAGCTGGGAGTTGGGCTTGAAAAGGAAGAAGAAGACAGTGCCACCCCATGGGCACTGAAGTTATCTAGCCGACATCTCCCAACCTGGGAAAACCTGGATCCCCAGAAAAATGCCTGGAGTGTGTTTTCCTACTCCATCACACACAGAATGATATGTTCTGTTATCCTGAGTGTTCGAAGGTTTCCACAATTGTCAGCAGGGCATGGGTTCGAATAGCACCAATAGCTTCTTTTCCCTCTGTGTTACACCAGGTCGGGCTGCAAGGGAAACATGGGGGTTGGGCTGGAATTCCAAGCAGCAGCTAGTGCCCGAGATGGAATGTAGAGCTAATTAGCGCACTTCTCATCTAACTTGGAAAAACTTGAGCCCCAGTCATGTGTGGGGTTTGGGGCTTCAAAATTCTTCCAAGCAAAGACGTGTTTGGGAATCCTGTGTGTGTGGAGGTTCCTCCAACTGTCAGCAGCGCCGGGGTTCTGATAAAATCACTTATTTTGTCATCCCTGGGTGTTTTCCTAACCCGGGCTGCAAGGGAAAGCTGGGAGTAGGGCTGGAAAACGAAGAAAACAGAGTGCCCCCCCATGGGTGATGGAGATACTTAGCCAACGTCTCCCAACCTGGTTACACCTACAACCCAGATACATGAATGGACTGTGTATTCCTACTCCATTACACACACAAAGAAGTGTTCTGTTACCCTGTGTATGGGGAGGTTTCTAACAACTGTCAGCAGTGCCTGGGTTCTAATAGAAACTTTAGATAAATTTCCTGACTGTTTTCTCTGACTGGGTTGCAAGGGAACCTGGGGTATGTGAATGAAATCCAAGCAGGAGGGATTACCTCCCCATGGGCATTAATGGGAATAATCTGACTTCCCCCAACCTAGGAAAACCTGTACCCCCTGAAACATGCGTGGAGTTTTTACCATGTCAATCATACACAAATAAAGGTGTTCTGTTATCCTGCGTGTGCGGAGCTTCCTACAACGGTCTGCAGTGCCTGGGTTTCCAATAGATCCACTAGCTTATAATCTCTGAGTGTTTTCCAGGGTGGGCTGCGAGGGAAACTGGGGGTTCGTCTGGAAGGCCTAGTAGCCATGTTTGCCCAGAAATTGACAGTAGATGTAATTAGCGGACTTCTCCCAGACAGAGAGGAACTGTGCCCCCAGGCATCCTGTGTAGTTGGTCTCGACACCTCCACCAAGCAAAGCCATGTTCCGGAATTTTGAGTGTGTGTTGTACATCCAGCAGGCAGCAGAGCGGAGGTTCTGATGGAATCAATAATATTGTCATACCTAGATTTTTTCTTAGGCCGGGCTTCAAAAGAATGCTAGGAGTTGGTCTGGAAAGCGAAGAAGTATAGAGTGCCTCCCCATTGGAAGTGGAGGTAATTAGGCGACATCTCCAAACCTGGGAAAAGCTGTACCCCCAGAAAAATGCCTGGGGTGTATTTTCCTACACCAACACACACACAAATATTTGTTCTAGTATCCTGAGTGTGGGGAGGATTCTACATCTTTCAGCAGCGCCTGGGTTCTAGTAGCACCAGTATTTTGTTTTCCGTGAGTTTTTTCACAGGCCTGACTGCGAGGTAAAGCTGTGGTCTTGGCTTTAATTTGTAGCAGTAGCGAGTTACTGTCCATGAGAATTTGAGGTAATTTTCCGACGTCCCACGGCCTTGGAACACCTAAGCCCCCTGACACATGCTTGGAGATTGTTTAACAATCTCCATAAGACACACAAATTTTTCTTCTTTTATCTTAGTTGTGGGAAGTTTCCTACAAAGTTAGGTAGTGCCTGGGTTACATTACAACCAATAACATATTTTCTTTGTGTGCTTTCCCAAGCCAGGCTGTGAGGGAAAGCTTGGGTTTGGGCTGGAAATCCAAGTAGCAGCGAGTGCCCCGAGATTGATTATGGAGGTAATTAGCGGACTTGGCCCTAAAAGGGAAAACCTTGGGTCTCAGCAATGAGTGTGCTCTGGGGCTTCACAATTCGCAACAAGCAAATCCCTGTTCCGGAATCCTGAGAGTTTGGAAGTTCCTCCAACATACAGCAGCGCCCTGGTTCTGATAGAATGATTTAGTTTGTCATCCCTGGGTGTTTTCCACGGTCGGGCTGCAAGGGACGGCTAGGATTAGGGCTGGATATCGAAGAAGAAGAGAGTGCTTCCCCATGGGCAGTGGAGGTAATTAGCCAAAATTTCCCATCCTGTGAACACCTGCACACCAGTGACATGCCTTACTGTGTTTTCTTACTCCATCACACACACAAAGTTTTGTTCTGTTTTCCTTAGTGTAGGGAAGTTTCTACAACTTTCAGGAGCGCCTTAGTTCTTATAGAAACTGTAGCTTATTTTCCATGAGTGTTTTCACAGGCCGGGATGCGAGGGAACGCTGGGGGTTGGGCTGGAATCCAAGCAACTGCAAGGGACTCCCCATGGACAGTGGATGTAAATATACGACCTCCCACAACCTAGGAACGCCTATACAACCTGAAACATGCGTGAATTTAGCTTACCCATCTAAATCAGACACTCAAAATATTGTTCTGTTATTCTGAGTGTGGGGAGGTTCCTACAATTGTCTGCATGACCTGGGTTCCAATAGAAACCTAGCTTATTATCACTGAGTGCTTTACAAGGCCTTGCTGCGAGTGAAAACTGGGGGATAGACTGAAAATCAAAGAAACAGCGAGTGCCCCAAGATGCACTGTGTATTTAATTAGCGGACTTCTCCCTAACTTGGACAAATCTGTGAAACCATCCATCTTAGTGGATTGGGGTTCCACAACTCCCCACACTCAAATTCGTGTTCCAGAATCCTGAATGTTTGGAGGTTCCTCCAACAGACTGCAACGCCGGGGTTCTGATAGAATCACTTATTTGTCATCCATGGGTGTTTCACTTGTCCGGGCTGCAAGGGAAACCTGGGAGTTGGGCTTGGAAACGAAGAAGAAGACAGTGCCCCCACATGGGCACTGAAGGAATCTAGCCGACATCTCCCAACCTGGGAAAACCTGGATCCCCAGAAAAATGCCTGGAGTGTGTTTTCCTACACCATCACACACAGAAAGATATGTTCTGTTATTCAGAGTGTTCGAAGGTTTCCACAATTTTCAGCAGGGCATGGGTTCGAATAGCACCAATTTCTTCTTTTCACTCTGTGTAAACCCAGGCTGGGCTGCAAGGGAAATCCTGGGGGTTGAGATGGAAATCCCAAGTAGAAGCGAGTGCCCCATGATGTTCTGTAGAGGTAATTAGCGGACTTCCACCTAACAGGGAAAAACTTCTGCCCTCAGCCATGTGTGTTGGGTGGGGCTTCACATTTCCCCCAAGCAAAGAAGATTTTGTTAATCCTGTGTGTTTGGAGGTTCCACCAAAAGACAGCAGCGCCGGGGTTCTGATAGAAATAATTAGTTTGACATCCCTGGGTTTTTTCCTAACCCGGGCTGCAAGGGAAAGCTGGGAGTGTGGCTGGAAAACGAAGAAAGGGAGTGCCTCCCCAAGGGATGTGGAAATACTCAGCCAACGTCTCCAATCCTGTTTACACCTGCTCCCCAGAAACGTGCATGGACTGTGTATTCCTACTCCATTACACACACAAAGAAGTGTTCTGTTACCCTGTGTATGGGGAGGTTTCTATATCTGTCAGCAGTGCCTAGGTTCTAATAGAAATTTTAGCTAAATTTCCTGACTGTTTTCTCTGACTGGGTTGCAAGTGAACCTGGGGTATGTGATGAAATTCCAAGCAGGAGCGATTACCTCCCCATGAGCATTAATGGGAATAATCTGAGTTACCCCAACCTAGGAAAACCTGTACCCCTTGAATTATGCGTGGAGTTTTTACCATGTCAATCAGACACAAAAATATGTTCTGTTATCCTACGTGTGCGGAGCATCCTACAACGGTCGGCAGTGCCTGGGCTCCAATAGAACCACTAGCTTATAATCTCTGAGTGATTTCCAGGGCGGGCTGTGAGGGAAACTGGGGGTTCGGCTGGAAAGACAAGTAGCCAGGATTGCCCAGAAATTGACTGTAGAGGTAATAATCGGAATTCTCCCAGACAGAGAGAAACTGTGCCCTCAGGCATCTTGTGGTTTTGGTTTTCACACCTCCACAAAGTAAAGCCATGTTCCGGAAATTTGAGTGTTTGTTGTACCTCCAACAGGCAGCAGAGCGGGTGTTCTGATTGAATCAATAATATTGTCATCCCTAGGTATTTTCTTAGGCCGCGCTTCAAACGAAAGCTGGGAGTTGGTCTGGACAGCGAAGAAGTATAGAGTGCCTCCCCATTGGAAGTGGAGGTTATTAGGCGACATCTCCAAACCTGGGAACAGCTGTACCCCCAGAAACATGCCTGGAGTGTATTTTCCTCCACCATCACACACACAAAATTTGTTTTGCTATCCTGAGTGTAGGGAGGATTCTACAACTTTTAGTAGCGCCTGGGTAATCGTATCACCAGTATTAAGTTTTCCGTGAGTTTTTTCACAGGCCTGACTGCGAGGTAAAGCTGTGGGCTTGGCTTTAATTTGTAGCAGCAGCGAGTTACTGTCCATGAGAATTTGAGGTAATTTTCCGACGTCCCACGGCCTTGGAACACCTAAGCACCCTGATACATGCATGGAGATTGTTTAACCAACTCCATCAGACACACAAATTTTTCTTCTTTTATCCTAGGTTTGGGAAGGTTCCTACAAAGTTAGGTAGTGCCTGGGTTACATTACAACCAATAACATTTTTTCCTTGTGTGCTTTCCCAAGCCAGGCTGTGAGGGAAAGCTTGGGTTTGGGCTGGAAATCCAAGTAGCAGCGAGTGCCCCGAGATTGATTATGGAGGTAATTAGCGGACTTGGCCCTAAAAGGGAAAATCTTGGGTCCCAGCAATGAGTGTGCTCTGGGGCTTCACAATTCGCAACAAGCAAATCCCTGTTCCGGAATCCTGAGAGCTTGGAGGTTCCTCCACCATACAGCAGCGTCCTGGATTCTGATAGAATGATTTAGTTTGTCATCCCTGGGTGTTTTCCACGGTCGGGCTGCAAGGGACGGCTAGGATTAGGGCTGGATATCGAAGAAGAAGAGAGTGCTTCCCCATGGGCAGTGGAGGTAATTAGCCAAAATTTCCCATCCTGTGAACACCTGCACACCAGTGACATGCCTTACTGTGTTTTCTTACTCCATCACACACACAAAGTTTTGTTCTGATTTCCTTAGTGTAGGGAAGTTTCTACAACTTTCAGGAGCGCCTTAGTTCTTATAGAAACTGTAGCTTATTTTCCATGAGTGTTTTCACAGGCCGGGATGCGAGGGAACGCTGGGGGTTGGGCTGGAATCCAAGCAACTGCAAGGGACTCCCCATGGACAGTGGATGTAAATATACGACCTCCCACAACCTAGAAACTCCTATACAACCTGAAACATGCGTGAATTTAGCTTACCCATCTAAATCAGACACTCAAAATATTGTTCTGTTATTCTGAGTGTGGGGAGGTTCCTACAATTGTCTGCATGACCTGGGTTCCAATAGAAACCTAGCTTATAATCACTGAATGCTTTACAAGGACGTGCTGCGAGTGAAAACTGGGGGATAGACTGAAAATCAAAGAAACAGCGAGTGCCCCAAGATGCACTGTGTATGAAATTAGCGGACTTCTCCCTAACTTGGACAAATCTGTGACCCATCCATCTGAGTGGATTGGGGTTCCACAACTCCCCACACTCAAAGACGTGTTCCAGAATCCTGAAAGTTTGGAGGTTCCTCCAACAGACTGCAACGCCGGGGTTCTGATAGAATCACTTATTTGTCATCCATGGGTGTTTCACTTGTCCGGGCTGCAAGGGAAAGCTGGGAGTTGGGCTTGGAAACGAAGAAGAAGACAGTGCCACCACATGGGCACTGAAGGAATCTAGCCGACATCTCCCAACCTGGGAAAACCTGGATCCCCAGAAAAATGCCTGGAGTGTGTTTTCTTACTCCATCACACACAGAAATATATGTTCTGTTATCCTGAGTGTTCGAAGGTTTCCACAATTGTCAGCATGGCATGGGTTCGAATAGCACCAATTTCTTCTTTTCACTCTGTGTAAACCCAGGCCGGGCTGCAAGGGAAACCTGGGGGTTGATATGGAAATCCAAGTAGAAGCGAGTGCCCCACGATGTTCTGAAGAGGTAATTAGCGGATTTTCACCTAACAGGGAAAAACTTCTGCCCTCAGCCATGTGTGTTGGGTGGGGCTTCACATTTCCCCCAAGCAAAGAAGATTTTTTTAATCCTGTGTGTTTGGAGGTTCCTCCAAAACACAGCAGCGCCGGGGTTCTGATAGAAACACTTAGTTTGACATCCCTGGGTGTTTTCCTAAACTGGGCTGCAAGTGAAAGCTGGGAGTAGGGCTGGAAAACGCTGAAAAGGAGTGCCTCCCCAAGGAATGTGGAGATACTTAGCCAACGTCTCCAATCCTGTTTACACCTGCTCCCCAGAAACGTGCATGGACTGTGTATTCCTACTCCATTACACACACAAAGAAGTGTTCTGTTACCCTGTGTATGGGGAGGTTTCTACAACTGTCAGCAGCGCCTGGGTTCTAATAGAAATTTTAGCTTAATTTCCTGACTGTTTTCTCTGACTGGGTTGCAAGGGAACCTGGGGGATGTGATGGAAATCCAAGCAGTTGCGATTACCTCCCCATGGGCATTAATGGGAATAATCAGACCTCCCACAACCTAGGAAAACCTGTACCACCTTAAACATGCGTGAATTTTTTACCATCTCAATCATACACTAATAAAGTTTTCTGTTATGCTGCGTGTGCCGAGCTTCCTACAACGGTCTGTAGTGCCTGGGTTTCAGTAGATCCACTAGCTTATAATCTCTGAGTGTTTTCCAGGGCGGGCTGCGAGGGAAACTGGGGGTTCGGCTGGAAGGCCTAGTAGCCATGTTTGCCCAGAAATTGACAGTAGATGTAATTAGCGGACTTCTCCCAGACAGAATGAAACTGTGCCCCCAGGCATCCTGTGTAGTTGGTCTCGACACCTCCACCAAGCAAAGCCATGTTCCGGAATTTTGATTGTGTGTTGTACATCCAACAGGCAGCAGAGCAGAGGTTCTGATGGAATCAATAATATTGTCATCCGTAGATGTTTTCTTAGGCCGGGCTTCAAAGGAATGCTAGGAATTGGTCTGGAAAGCGAAGAAGTATAGAGTGCCTCCCCATTGGAAGTGGTGGTAATTAGGTGACATCTCCAAACCTGGGAAAAGCTGTACCCCCAGAAAAATGCCTGGGGTGTATTTTCCTACACCAACACACACACAAAAATTTGTTCTAGTATCCTGAGTGTGGGGAGGAATTCTACATCTTTCAGCAGCGCCTGGGTTCTAGTAGCACCAGTATTTTAGTTTCCGTGAGTGTTTTCACAGGCCTGATGGCGAGGTAAAGCTGTGGTCTTGGCTGTAATGCGTAGCAGCAGCGAGTTACTCCCCATGAGGATTTGAGGTAATTTTCCGACGTCACACAGCCTTCGAAAACCTAAACCCCCTGATAAATGCTTGGAGTTTGTTTATCCATTTCCATCAGACACACAAATATTTCTTCTATTATCCTAGTTGTTGGAAGGTTCCTACAAATTTAAGAATGAGACTGGGTTCCATTAAAACCAATAACAAATTTTCCCTGTGTGTTTTCTCAGGCTGGGCTGCGAGGGAAAGCTTGGATTTGGGCTGGAAATCCAAGTAGCAGCGAGTGCCCCGCAATGGACTATGGAGGTACTTAACGGACTTGGCCCTAAAAGGGAATATCTTGGGCCCCAGCAATGAGTGTGCTTTGGGGCTACACAATTCGCACCAAGCAAACCCGTGTTCCAGAATCCTGAGTGTTTGGAGGTTCCTCCAACATACAGCAGCACCCTGGTTCTGATAGAATGATTCAGTTTGTCATCCCTGGGTGTTTTCCACGGTCAGGCTGCAAGGGAATGCTAAGAGTATGGCTGGATATCGAAGAAGAATAGAGTGCTTCCCCATGGGCAGTGGAGGTAGTTAGACAACATTTCCCATCCTGTGAAAACCTGCACTCCATTGAAATGCCTAACTGTGTTTTCCTACTCCATCACACACAGAATGATGTGTTCTGATTTCCTTAGTGTAGGGAGGTTTCTTCAACTGTCAGGAGCGCCTTAGTTCTTATAGAAATTGTAGCTTATTTTCCCTGAGTGTTTTCACAGGCCGGGATGCGAGGGAACGCCGGGGGTTGGGCTGGAATCCAAGCAACTGCAATGGATTCCCCATGGACAGTGAATGTAAATATCCGAACTCCCAAAACCTCGGAACTCCTATACAACATGAAACATGCGTGGATTTAGTTTAGCCATCTAAATTAGACACTCAAAATATTGTTCTGTTATTCTGAGTGTGGGGAGGTACTTACAATTGTTTGCAGCACCTGGGTTCCAATAGAAACCTAGCTTATTATCACCGAGTGTTTTACAAGGCCGGGCTGCGAGTGAAACCTGGGGGATAGACTGAAAATCTAAGAAGCAGGGAGTGCCCCAAAATGCACTGTGGAGTTAATTAGCGGACTTCTCCCTAACACTGTACAAATCTGTGACCCCATCCATGTGCGTGGATTGGGGTTCTACAACTCCCCACACTAAAAGACGTGTTACGAGAATCCTGAAGGTTTGGAGGATCCTCCAAAAGACAGCAACGCAGGGGTTCTGATAGAATCACTTATTTGTCATCCATGGGTGTTTCACTTGTCCGGGCTGCAAGGGAAAGCTGGGAGTGGGCTTGAAAAGGAAGAAGAAGACAGTGCCACCCCATGGGCACTGAAGTTATCTAGCCGACATCTCCCAACCTGGAAAACCTGGATCCGCAGAAAAAATGCCTGGAGTGTGTTTTCCTACTCCATCACACACAGAATGATATGTTCTGTTATCCTGAGTGTTCGAAGGTTTCCACAATTGTCAGCAAGGCATGGGTTCGAATAGCACCAATAGCTTCTTTTCCCTCTGTGTTACACCAGGTCGGGCTGCAAGGGAAACAATGGGGTTTGGGCTGGATTTCCAAGCAGCAGCTAGTGCCCGAGATGGAATGTAGAGCTAATTAGCGCACTTCTCACTAACTTAGAAAAATTGAGCCCCAGACATGTGTGGGGTTTGGGGCTTCAAAATTCTTCCAAACAAAGACGTGTTTGGGAATCCTGTGTGTGTGGAGGTTCCTACAACTGTCAGCAGCACCGGGGTTCTGATAAAATCACTTATTTTGTCATCCCTGGGTGTTTTCCTAACCCGGGCTGCAAGGGAAAGCTGGGAGTAGGGCTGGAAAACGAAGAAACAGAGTGCCTCCCCATGGGCGATGGAGATACTTAGCCAAAGTCTCCCAAACTGGTTACACCTACAACCCAGATACATGAATGGACTGTGTATTCCTACTCCATCACACACACACAAAGAAGTGTTCTGTTACCCTGTGTATGGGGAGGTTTCTACAACTGTCAGCAGCGCCTGGGTTCTAATAGAAACATTAGATAAATTTCCTGACTGTTTTCTCTGACTTGGTTGCAAGGGAAATTGGGGTATGCGATGAAAATCCAAGCAGGAGGGATTACCTCCCCATGGGCATTAATGGGAATAATCTGACTTCCCCCAACCTAGGAAAACCTGTACCCCCTGAATTATGCGTGGAGTTTTGACCATGTCTATCAGACACAAAAATTGTTCTGTTATCCTGCGTGTGCGGAGCTTCCTACAACAGTCAGCAGTGCCTGGTTTCCAATAGAACCACTAGCTTATAATCTCTGAGTGTTTTCCAGGGCGGGCTGTGAGGGAAACTGGGGGTTCGTCTGGAAGGCCTAGTAGACATGTTTGCCCAGAAATTGACAGTAGATGTAATTAGCGGACTTCTCCCAGACAGAGAGAAACTGTGCCCTCAGGCATCTTGTGGTTTTGGTTTTCACACCTCCACAAAGTAAAGCCATTTTCCGGAATTTTGAGTGTGTGGTTGTACCTCCAACAGGCAGCAGAGCGGAGGTTCTGATGGAATCAATAATATTGTCATCCCTAGGTATTTTCTTAGGCCGGGCTTCAAACGAATCTGGGAGTTGGTCTGGACAGCGAAGAAGTATAGAGTGCCTCCCCATTGGAAGTGGAGGTTATTAGGCGACATCTCCAAACCTGGGAACAGCTGTACCCCCAGAACCATGCCTGGAGTGTATTTTCCTCCACCATCACACACACAAATTTGTTCTGCTATCCTGAGTGTAGGGAGGATTCTACAACTTTAGTAGCGCCTGGGTAATCGTATCACCAGTATTAAGTTTTCCGTGAGTTTTTTCACAGGCCTGACTGCGAGGTAAAGCTGTGGGCTTGGCTTTAATTTGTAGCAGCAGCGAGTTACTGCCCATGAGAATTTGAGGTAATTTTCCGACGTCCCACGGCCTTGGAACACCTAAGCCCCCTGATACATGCTTGGAGATTGTTTAAAACCATCTCCACCAGACACACAAATTTTCTTCTTTTATCCTAGGTGTGGGAAGGTTCCTACAAAGTTAGGTAGTGCCTGGGTTACATTACAACCAATAACATATTTTCCTTGTGTGCTTTCCCAAGCCAGGCTGTGAGGGAAAGCTTGGGTTTGGGCTGGAAATCCAAGTAGCAGCGAGTGCCCCGAGATTGATTATGGAGGTAATTAGCGGACTTGGCCCTAAAAGGGAAAATCTTGGGTCCCAGCAATGAGTGTGCTCTGGGGCTTCACAATTCGCACCAAGCAAATTCCCTGTTCCGGAATCCTGAGAGGTTGGAGGTTCCTCCAATATACAGCAGTGCCCTGGTTCTGATAGAATGATTTTAGTTTGTCATCCCTGGG
>NW_022587731.1:0-82972 GCF_009834535.1 Camelus ferus
GAAAGAAGTCCTTCAACTAGCTTGTTGGGAACACAAAGTTTCTTTTCAATATCCAACTCCAGTCCTTACATATATATGGGAAGGTACTAGATCCAACTCGGTTTTACATTGATACTGCAGGAACTTCAAACCGGCACTAGGAAACAGACTGAGATTCCAGAGTAAAAGTTTCTCCTGCAACCCGTTCCCTTTGTGCTAGATGAACGAACGTCTCTCCACATGCTCAGTTTTGAGAGATAAGTGTGTGTGAAAGCCGTACTTCAACTAGCTTGTTGGGAACACAAAGTTTCTTTTCAGGTTCCAACTCCACACCATAAATATATATGGGAAGGTACTAGCTCCAACGCGGGTTTAGAGTTAAAACTGCAGGAACTTATAAACGGCACTAGGAAACAGACTGAGAAACCCGAGTAAAAGTTTTTCTTCTGCAACCCGTTCCCTTTGTGCGAGATGAACGAACGTCTCTCCACATGCTTCAGTTTTTGAGAGATAATGTGTGTGAAAGCCGTCCTTCAACTAGCTTGTTGGGAACACAAAGTTTCTTTTCCGTTTCCAAATCCACTCCTTACATATATATGGGTAGGTACTAGCCCCAACACGGTTTTACAGTGAAAACTGCAGGAACTTCAAACTGGAACTAGGAAATAGACTGAGAAACCAGAGTAAAAGTTTCTCCTGCAAACCGTTCCCTTTTTTGCTAGATGAACGAACGTCTCTCCACATGCTCAGTTTTGAGAGATAAGTGTGTGTGAAAGCCGTCCATCAACTAGCTTGTTGGGAACACAATGTTTCTATTCAGTTTCCAACTCAACTCCATACATATATATGGGAAGGTACTAGCTCCAACTCGGTTTTACAGTGAAAACTGCAGGAACTTAAAACCGGAACTAGGAATTAGACTGAGAAACTAGAGTAAAAGTTTCTCCTGCAAAACCGTTCCTTTGTGCTAGATGAACGAAAGTCTCTCCACATGCTCAGCACTGAGAGATAAGTGTGTGTGAAAACCGTCCTTCAACTAGCTTGTTGGGAACCCAAAGTTTCTTTTCAGTTTCCAACTCCAATCCATACATATATATGGGAAGGTACTAGCCCCAACTCGGATTTAGTGAGAAAACTGCAGAAACTTCAAACCGGCACTAGGAAACAGACTGAGAAAACAGAGTAAAAGTTTCTCCTGCAACCCGTTCCCTTTGTGCTAGATGAACGAACGTCTCTCAACATGCTCAGTTTTGAGAGATAAGTGTGTGTGAAAGCCGTAATTCAACTAGCTTGTTGGGAACACAAAGTTTCTTTTCAGTTTCCAACTCCACTCCATACATATATATGGTAAGGTACTAGCTCCAACTCGGTTTTAGAGTGAAAACTGCAGGAACTTCAAACCGGCACTAGGAAACAGACTGAGAAACCAGAGTAAAAGTTTCTCCGGTAACCCGTTCCCATTGTGCTATATGAAAGAACTTCTCTCCACATTCTCAGTTTTGACAGATTAGTGTGTGTGAAAGCCGTACTTCAACTAGCTTGTTGGGAACACAAAGTTTCTTTTCAGTTTCCAACTCATCTCCTTACATATATATGGGAAGGTACTAGCTCCAAATCGGTTTTACAGTGAAAACTGCAGGAACTTCAAACTGGCACTAGGAAACAGACTGAGAAACCAGAGTGAAAGTTTCTCCTGCAACCCATTCCCTTTGTGCTAGATGAACGAACGTCTCTCCACATGCTCAGCACTGAGAGATAAGTGTGTGTGAAAGCCGTTCTTCAACTAGCTTGTTGGGAACACAAAGTTTCTTTTCAGTTTCCAACTCCACTCCATACATATATATGGTAAGGTACTAGCTCCAAATCGGTTTTACAGTGAAAACTGCAGGAACTTCTAACCGGCACTAGGAAACAGACAGATAAACCCGAGGAAAAGTTTCTCCTGCAACCCGTTCCCTTTGTGCGAGATGAACGAACGTCTCTCCACATGCTCAGTTTTGAGAGATATGTGTGTGTGAAAGCCGTCCTTCAACTAGCTTGTTGGAAAAACAAAGTTTCTTTTCAGTTTCCAACTCCAATCCATACATATATATGGGAAGGAACTAGCTCCAACTCGGTTTTACAGTGAAAACTGCAGGAATCTCAAACCGGAACTAGGAAACAGACTGAGAAAGCAGAGTAAAAGTTTCTCCTGCAAATGTTCCCTTTGTGCTAGATGAACGAACGTCTCTCAACATGCTCAGTTTTGAGAGATAAGTGTGTGTGAAAGCCGTCCTTCAACTAGCTTCTTGGGAACACAAAGTTTCTTTTCAGTTTCCAACTCCACACGATACACATATATGGGAAGGTACTAGCTCCAACTCGGTTTTACAGTGAATACTGCAGGAATTTCAAACCGGCACTAGGAAACAGACTGAGAAACCAGAGTAAAAGTTTCTCCTGTAAACCTTTCCCTTTGTGCTAGATGAACGAACTTCTCTCCACATGCTCAGTTTTGACAGATAAGTGTGTGTGAAAGCCGTGTTTCAACTAGCTTGTTGGGAACACAAAGTTTCTTTTCAGTTTCCAACTCCACTCCTTACATATATATGGGAAGGTACTAGCTCCAACTCGGTTTTACAGTGAAAACTGCAGGAACTTCAAACTGGCACTAGGAAACAGACTGAGAAACCAGAGTAAAAGTTTCTCCTGCAACCCGTTCCCTTTGTGCTAGATGAACGAAAGTCTCTCCACATGCTCAGCACTGAGAGATAAGTGTGTGTGAAAGCCGTCCTTCAACTAGCTTGTTGGGAACCCAAAGTTTCTTTTCAGTTTCCAACTCCACACGATACATATATATGGGAAGGTACTAGCCCCAACTCGGATTTAGAGTGAAAACTGCAGGAACTTCAAACCGGCACTAGGAAACAGACTGAGAAAACAGAGTAAAAGTTTCTCCTGCAACCCGATCCCTTTGTGCTAGATGAACGAACGTCTCTCAACATGCTCAGTTTTGAGAGATAAGTGTGTGTGAAAGCCGTAATTCAACTAGCTTGTTGGGAACACAAAGTTTCTTTTCAGTTTCCAACTCCACTCCATACATATATATGGGAAGGTACTAGCTCCAACTCGGTTTTAGAGTGAAACCTGCAGGAACTTCAAACCCGCACTAGGAAACAGACTGAGAAACCAGAGTAAAAATTTCTCCGGTAACACGTTCCCATTGTGCTATATGAAAGAACTTCTCTCCACATGCTCAGTTTTGACAGAAAAGTGTGTGTGAATGCCGTCCTTCAACTAGCTTGTTGGGAACCCAAAGTTTCTTTTCAGTTTACAACTCCACTCCTTATATATATATGGGAAGGTACTAGCTCCAACTCGGTTTTACAGTGAAAACTGCAGGAACTTCAAACTGGCACTAGGAAACAGACTGAGAAACCAGAGTGAAAGTTTCTCCTGCAACCAATTCCATTTGTGCTAGATGAACGAACGTCTCTCAACATGCTCAGTTTTGAGAGATAAGTGTGTGTGAAAGCCGTCCTTCAACTAGCTTGTTGGGAACACAAAGTTTCTTTTCAGTTTCCAACTCCACTCCATACATATATATGGGAAGGTACTAGCTCCAAATCGGTTTTACAGTGAAAACAGCAGGAACTTCTAACCGGCACTAGGAAACAGATAGATAAACCCGAGTAAAAGTTTCGCCTGCAACCAGTTCTCTTTGTGCGAGATGAACGAACGTCTCTCCACATGCTCAGTTTTGAGAGATAAGTGTGTGTGAAAGCCGAACTTCAACTAGCTTGTTGGGAACACAAAGTTTCTTTTCAGTTTCCAACTCCACTCCATACATATATATGGGAAGGAACTAGCTCCAACTCGGTTTTACAGTGAAAACTGCAGGAACTTCAAACCGGAACTAGGAAACAGCCTGAGAAAGTAGAGTAATAGTTTCTCCTGCAACCCGTTCCCTTTGTGCTAGATGAACGAACGTCTCTCCACATGCTCAGTTTTGAGAGATAAGTGTGTGTGAAAGCCGTCCTTCAACTAGCTTGTTGGGAACACAAAGTTTCTTTTAAGTTTCCAACTCCACACGATACACTTATATGGGAAGGTACTAGCTCCAACTCGGGTTTAGAGTGAAAACTGCAGGAACTTCAAATCGGCACTAGGAAACAGACTGAGAATGCAGAGTAAATGTTTCTCCTGCAACCCGTTCCCTTTGTGCTAGATGAACGAACGTCTCTCCACATGCTCAGTTTTGAGAGATAAGTGTGTGTGAAAGCCGTCCTTCAACTAGCTTGTTGGGAACACAAAGTTTCTTTTCAGTTTCCAAATCCTCTCCATACATATATATGGGAAGGTTCTAGCTCCAACTCGGTTTTACAGTGAAAACTGCAGGAAATTCAAACCGGCACTAGGAAAAAGACTGAGAAACCAGAGTAAAAGTTTCTCCTGTAACCCGTTCCCTTTGTGCTAGATGAACGAACTTCTCTCCACATGCTCAGTTTTGACAGATAAGTGTGTGTGAAAGCCGTCCTTCAACTACATTGTTGGGAACACAAAGTTTCTTTTCTGTTTCCAACTCCACTCCTTACATATATATGGGAAGGTACTAGCTCCAACTCGGTTTTAGAGTGAAAACTGCAGGAACTTCAAACCGGCACTAGGAAACAGGCTGAGATTCCAGAGAAAAAGTTTCTCCTGCAACCCGTTCCCTTTGTGCTAGATGAACGAACGTCTCTCAACAAGCTCAGTTTGAGAGATAAGTGTGTGTGAAAGCCGTCCTTCAACTAGATTGTTGGGAACACAAAGTTTCTTTTCAGTTTCCAACTCCACACGATACATATATATGGGAAGGTACTAGCTCCAACTTGGGTTTAGAGTGAAAAATGCAGGAACTTCAAACCGGCACTAGGAAACAGACTGAGAATGCAGAGAAAAAGTTTCCCCTACAACCCGTTCCCTTTGTGCTAGATGAACGAACGTCTCTCAACATGCTCAGCACAGAGAGTTAAGTGTGTGTGAAAGCCGTCCTTCAACTACCTTGTTGGGAACACAAAGTTTCTTTTCAGTTTCCAACTCCACTCCCTACATATATATGGGAAGGTACTAGCTCCAAATCGGTTTTACAGTGAAAACTGCAGGAACTTCTAACCGGCACTAGGAAACAGACAGATAAACCAGAGTAAAAGTTTCTCCTGCAACCAGTTCTCTTTGTGCGAGATGAACGAACGTCTCTCCACATGCTCAGTTTTGAGAGATATGTGTGTGTGAAAGCCGTCCTTCAACTAGCTTGTTGGGAACACAAAGTTTCTTTTCAGTTTCCAACTCCACTCCATACATATATATGGGAAGGAACTAGCTCCAACTCGGTTTAACAGTGAAAACTGCAGGAATTTCAAACCGGAACTAGGAAACAGACTGAGAAAGCAGAGTAATAGTTTCTCCTGCAACCCGTTCCTTTGTGCTAGATGAACGAACGTCTCTCCACATGCTCAGTTTTGAGAGATAAGTGTGTGTGAAAGCCGTCCTTCAACTAGCTTGTTGGGAACACAAAGTTTCTTTTCAGTTTCCAACTCCATACGATACACATATATGGGAAGGTACTAGCTCCAACTCGGGTTTAGAGTGAAAACTGCAGGAACTTCAAACCGGCACTAGGAAACAGACTGAGAATGCAGAGTAAATGTTTCTACTGCAACCCGTTCCCTTTGTGCTAGATGAACGAACGTCTCTCCACATGCTCAGTTTTGAGAGATAAGTGTGTGTGAAAGCCGTCCTTCAACTAGCTTGTTGGGAACACAAAGTTTCTTTTCAGTTTCCAACTCCACACGATACACATATATGGGAAGGTACTAGCTCCAACTCGGGTTTAGAGTGAAAACTGCAGGAACTTCAAACCGGCACTAGGAAACAGACTGAGAATGCAGAGTAAATGTTTCTCCTGCAACCCGTTCCCTTTGTGCTAGATGAACGAACGTCTCTCCACATGCTCAGTTTTGAGAGATAAGTGTGTGTGAAAGCCGTCCTTCAACTAGCTTGTTGGGAACACAAAGTTTCTTTTCAGTTTCCAACTCCACACGATACATATATATGGGAAGGTTCTAGCTCCAACTCGGTTTTACAGTGAAAACTGCAGGAATTTCAAACCGGCACTAGGAAACAGGCTGAGAATCCAGAGTAAAAGTTTCTCCTGCAACCCGTTCCCTTTGTGATAGATGAACGAACGTCTCTCAACATGCTCAGTTTGAGACATAAGTGTGTGTGAAAGCCGTCCTTCAACTAGCTTGTTGGGAACACAAAGTTTCTTTTCAGTTTCCAACTCCACACGATACACATATATGGGAAGGTACTAGCTCCAACTCGGGTTTAGAGTGAAAACTGCAGGAACTTCAAACCGGCACTAGGAAACAGACTGAGAATGCAGAGTAAATGTTTCTCCTGCAACCCGTTCCCTTTGTGCTAGATGAACGAACGTCTCTCCACATGCTCAGTTTTGAGAGATAAGTGTGTGTGAAAGCCGTCCTTCAACTAGCTTGTTGGGAACACAAAGTTTCTTTTCAGTTTCCAAATCCACTCCATACATATATTTGGAAAGGTTCTAGCTCCAACTCGGTTTTACAGTGAAAACTGCAGGAACTTCAAACCGGCACTAGGAAACAGGCTGAGATTCCAGAGTAAAAGTTTCTCCTGCAACCCGTTCCCTTTGTGCTAGATGAACGAACGTCTCTCAACATGCTCAGTTTGAGACATAAGTGTGTGTGAAAGCCGTCCTTCAACTAGCTTGTTGGGAACACAAAGTTTCTTTTCAGTTTCCAACTCCACACGATACACATATATGGGAAGGTACTAGCTCCAACTCGGGTTTAGAGTGAAAACTGCAGGAAATTCAAACCGACACTAGGAAACAGACTGAGAAAGCAGAGTAAATGTTTCTCCTGCAACCCGTTCCCTTTGTGCTAGATGAACGAACGTCTATCCACATGCTCAGTTTTGAGAGATAAGTGTGTGTGAAAGCCATCCTTCAACTAGCTTGTTGGGAACACAAAGTTTCTTTTCAGTTTCCAAATCCACTCCATACATATATATTTGAAGGTTCTAGCTCCAACTCGGTTTTACAGTGAAAACTGCAGGAACTTCAAACCGGCACTAGGAAACAGGCTGAGATTCCAGAGTAAAAGTTTCTCCTGCAACCCGTTCCCTTTGTGCTTGATGAACGAACGTCTCTCAACATGCTCAGTTTGAGACATAAGTGTGTGTGAAAGCCGTCCTTCAACTAGCTTGTTGGGAACACAAAGTTTCTTTTCAGTTTCCAACTCCACACGATACATATATATGGGAAGGTACTAGCTCCAACTCGGTTTTACAGTGAAAACTGCAGGAACTTCAAACCGGCAAAAGGAAACAGACTGAGAATGCAGAGTAAAAGTTTCTCCTGCAACCCTTTCCCTTTGTGCTAGATGAACGAACGTCTCTCAACATGCTCAGTTTTGAGAGATAAGTGTGTTTGAAAGCCGTCGTTCAACTAGCTTGTTGGGAACACAAAGTTTCTTTTCACTTTCCAACTCCACACGATACACATATATGGGAAGGAACTAGCTCCAACTCGGGTTTACAGTGAAAACTGCAGGAACTTCAAACCGGCAGTAGGAAACAGACTGAGAAAGCAGAGTAAAAGTTTCTCCTGCAACCCGTTCCCTTTGTGCTAGATGAACGATCGTCTCTCAACATGCTCAGCACAGAGAGATAAGTGTGTGTTTAAGCCGTCCTTCAACTAGCTTGTTTGGAACACAAAGTTTCTTTTCAGTTTCCAACTCCACTCCATACATATATATGGGAAGGTACTAGCTCCAAATCGGTTTTACAGTGAAAACTGCAGGAACTTCTAACCGGCACTAGGAAACAGACAGATAAACCCGAGTAAAAGTTTCGCCTGCAACCAGTTCTATTTGTGCGAGATGAACGAACGTCTCTCCACATGCTCAGTTTTGAGAGATAAGTGTGTGTGAAAGCCGTCCTTCAACTAGCTTGTTGGGAACACAAAGTTTCTTTTCAGTTTCCAACTCCACTCCATACATATATATGGGAAGGTACTAGCTCCAAATCGGTTTTACAGTGAAAACTGCAGGAACTTCTAACCGGCACTAGGAAACAGACAGATAAACCCGAGTAAAAGTTTCGCCTGCAACCAGTTCTCTTTGTGCGAGATGAACGAACGTCTCCCCACATGCTCAGTTTTGAGAGATAAGTGTGTGTGAAAGCCGAACTTCAACTAGCTTGTTGGGAACACAAAGTTTCTTTTCAGTTTCCAACTCCACTCCATACATATATATGGGAAGGAACTAGCTCCAACTCGGTTTTACATTGAAAACTGCAGGAACTTCAAACCGGAACTAGGAAACAGCCTGAGAAAGCAGAGTAATAGTTTCTCCTACAACCCGTTCCCTTTGTGCTAGATGAACGAACGTCTCTCCACATGCTCAGTTTTGAGAGATAATTGTGTGTGAAAGCCGTCCTTCAACTAGCTTGTTGGGAACACAAAGTTTCTTTTAAGTTTCCAACTCCACACGATACACTTATATGGGAAGTTACTAGCTCCAACTCGGGTTTAGAGTGAAAACTGCAGGAACTTCAAATCGGCACTAGGAAACAGACTGAGAATGCAGAGTAAATGTTTCTCCTGCAACCCGTTCCCTTTGTGCTAGATGAACGAACGTCTCTCCACATGCTCAGTTTTGAGAGATAAGTGTGTGTGAAAGCCGTCCTTCAACTAGCTTGTTGGGAACACAAAGTTTCTTTTCAGTTTCCAAATCCTCTCCATACATATATATGGGAAGTTTCTAGCTCCAACTCGGTTTTACAGTGAAAACTGCAGGAAATTCAAACCGGCACTAATAAAAAGACTGAGAAACCAGAGTAAAAGTTTCTCCTGTCACCCGTTCCCTTTGTGCTAGATGAACGAACTTCTCTCCACATGCTCAGTTTTGACAGATAAGTGTGTGTGAAAGCCGTCCTTCAACTACCTTGTTGGGAACACAAAGTTTCTTTTCTGTTTCCAACTCCACTCCTTACATATATATGGGAAGGTACTAGCTCCAACTCGGTTTTACAGTGAAATCTGCAGGAACTTCAAACCGGCACTAGGAAACAGGCTGAGATTCCAGAGTAAAAGTTTCTTCTGCAACCCGTTCCCTTTGTGCTAGATGAACGAACGTCTCTCAACAAGCTCAGTTTGAGAGATAAGTGTGTGTGAAAGCCGTACTTCAACTAGCTTGTTGGGAACACAAAGTTTCTTTTCAGTTTCCAACTCCACACGATACATATATATGGGAAGGTACTAGCTCCAACTTGGGTTTAGAGTGAAAAATGCAGGAACTTCAAACCGGCACTAGGAAACAGACTGAGAATGCAGAGTAAAAGTTTCCCCTACAACCAGTTCCCTTTGTGCTAGATGAACGAACGTCTCTCAACATGCTCAGCACAGAGAGTTAAGTGTGTGTGAAAGCCGTCCTTCAACTACCTTGTTGGGAACACAAAGTTTCTTTTCAGTTTCCAACTCCACTCCATACATATATATGGGAAGGTAATAGCTCCAAATCGGTTTTACAGTGAAAACTGCAGGAACTTCTAACCGGCACTAGGAAAAAGACAGATAAACCCGAGTAAAAGTTTCTCCTGCCACCAGTTCTCTTTGTGCGAGATGAACGAACGTCTCTCCACATGCTCAGTTTTGAGAGATAAGTGTGTGTGAAAGCCGTCCTTCAACTAGCTTGTTGGGAACACAAAGTTTCTTTTCAGTTTCCAACTCCACTCCATACATATATATGGGAAGGAACTAGCTCCAACTCGGTTTAACAGTGAAAACTGCAGGAATTTCAAACCGGAACTAGGAAACAGACTGAGAAAGCAGAGTAATAGTTTCTCCTGCAACCCGTTCCTTTGTGCTAGATGAACGAACGTCTCTCCACATGCTCAGTTTTGAGAGATAAGTGTGTGTGAAAGCCGTCCTTCAACTAGCTTGTTGGGAACACAAAGTTTCTTTTCAGTTTCCAACTCCATACGATACACATATATGGGAAGGTACTAGCTCCAACTCGGGTTTAGAGTGAAAACTGCAGGAACTTCAAACCGGCACTAGGAAACAGACTGAGAATGCAGAGTAAATGTTTCTCCTGCAACCCGTTCCCTTTGTGCTAGATGAACGAACGTCTCTCCACATGCTCAGTTTTGAGAGATAAGTGTGTGTGAAAGCCGTCCTTCAACTAGCTTGTTGGGAACACAAAGTTTCTTTTCAGTTTCCAACTCCACACGGTACACATATATGGGAAGGTACTAGCTCCAACTCGGGTTTAGTGTGAAAACTGCAGGAACTTCAAACCGGCACTAGGAAACAGACTGAGAATGCAGAGTAAATGTTTCTCCTGCAACCCGTTCCCTTTGTGCTAGATGAACGAACGTCTCTCCACATGCTCAGTTTTGAGGGATAAGTGTGTGTGAAAGCCGTCCTTCAAATAGCTTGTTGGGAACACAAAGTTTCTTTTCAGTTTCCAAATCCACTCCATACATATATATGGGAAGGTTCTAGCTCCAACTCGGTTTTACAGTGAAAACTGCAGGAACTTCAAACCGGCACTAGGAAACAGGCTGAGATTCCAGAGTAAAAGTTTCTCCTGCAACCCGTTCCCTTTGTGCTAGATGAACGAACGTCTCTCAACATGCTCAGTTTGAGACATAAATGTGTGTGAAAGCCGTCCTTCAACTAGCATGTTGGGAACACAAAGTTTCTTTTCAGTTTCCAACTCCACACGATACACATATATGGGAAGGTACTAGCTCCAACTCGGGTTTAGAGTGAAAACTGCAGGAACTTCAAACCGGCACTAGGAAACAGACTGAGAATGCAGAGTAAATGTTTCTCCTGCAACCCGTTCCCTTTGTGCTAGATGAACGAACGTCTCTCCACATGCTCAGTTTTGAGAGATAAGTGTGTGTGAAAGCCGTCCTTCAACTAGCTTGTTGGGAACACAAAGTTTCTTTTCAGTTTCCAAATCCACTCCATACATATATATGGGAAGGTTCTAGCTCCAACTCGGTTTTACAGTGAAAACTGCAGGAACTTCAAACCGGCACTAGGAAACAGGCTGAGATTCCAGAGTAAAAGTTTCTCCTGCAACCCGTTCCCTTTGTGCTAGATGAACGAACGTCTCTCAACATGCTCAGTTTGAGACATAAGTGTGTGTGAAAGCCGTCCTTCAACTAGCTTGTTGGGAACACAAAGTTTCTTTTCAGTTTCCAACTCCACACGATACACATATATGGGAATGTACTAGCTCCAACTCGGGTTTAGAGTGAAAACTGCAGGAACTTCAAACCGGCACTAGGAAACAGACTGAGAAAGCAGAGTAAATGTTTCTCCTGCAAACCGTTCCCTTTGTGCTAGATGAACGAACGTCTATCCACATGGTCAGTTTTGAGAGATAAGTGTGTGTGAAAGCCATCCTTCAACTAGCTTGTTGGGAACACAAAGTTTCTTTTCAGTTTCCAAATCCACTCCATACATATATATTTGAAGGTTCTAGCTCCAACTCGGTTTTACAGTGAAAACTGCAGGAACTTCAAACCGGCACTAGGAAACAGGCTGAGATTCCAGAGTAAAAGTTTCTCCTGCAACCCGTTCCCTTTGTGCTAGATGAACGAACGTCTCTCAACATGCTCAGTTTGAGACATAAGTGTGTGTGAAAGCCGTCCTTCAACTAGCTTGTTGGGAACACAAAGTTTCTTTCCAGTTTCCAACTCCACACGATACATATATATGGGAAGGTACTAGCTCCAACTCGGTTTTACAGTGAAAACTGCAGGAACATCAAACCGGCAAAAGGAAACAGACTGAGAATGCAGAGTAAAAGTTTCTCCTGCAACCCTTTCCCTTGTGCTAGATGAACGAACGTCTCTCAACATGCTCAGTTTTGAGAGATAAGTGTGTTTGAAAGCCGTCGTTCAACTAGCTTGTTGGGAACACAAAGTTTCTTTTCACTTTCCAAATCCACACGATACACATATATGGGAAGGAACTAGCTCCAACCCGGGTTTACAGTGAAAACTGCAGGAACTTCAAACCGGCAGTAGGAAACAGACTGAGAAAGCAGAGTATAAGTTTCTCCTGCAACCCGTTCCCTTTTTGCGAGATGAACGAACGTCTCTCAACATGCTCAGCACAGAGAGATAAGTGTGTGTGAAATCCGTCCTTCAACAAGCTTGTTGGGAACACAAAGTTTCTTTTCAGTTTCCAACTCCACTCCATACATATATATGGGAAGGTACTAGCTCCAAATCTGTTTTACAGTGAAAACTGCAAGAACTTCTAACCGGCACTAGGAAACAGACAGATAAACCCGAGTAAAAGTTTCTCCTGCAACCCGTTCCCTTTTTGCGAGATGAACGAACGTCTCTCCACATGCTCAGCTCTGAGAGATATGTGTGTGTGAAAGCCGTACTTCAACTAGCTTGTTGGGAACACAAAGTTCTTTTCAGTTTCCAAATCCACTCCATACATATATATGGGAAGGAACTAGCTCCAACTCCGTTTTACAGTGAAAACTGCAGGAACTTCAAACCGGAACTAGGAAACAGACTGAGAATGCAGAGTAAATGTTTCTCCTGCAACCCGTTCCCTTTGTGCTAGATGAACGAACGTCTCTCCACATGCTCAGTTTTGAGAGATAAGTGTGTGTGAAAGCCGTCCTTCAACTAGCTTGTTGGGAACACAAAGTTTCTTTTCAGTTTCCAAATCCAATCCATACATATATATGGGAAGGTACTAGCTCCAAATCGGTTTTACAGTAAAAACTGCAGGAAATTCAAACAGGCACTAGGAAACAGACTGAGAAACCAGAGTAAAAGTTTCTCCTGTAACCCGTTCCCTTTGTGCTAGATGAACGAAATTCTCTCAACATGCTCAGTTTTGACAGATAAGTGTGTGTGAAAGCCGTCCTTCAACTACCTTGTTGGGAACACAAAGTTTCTTTTCTGTATCCAACTCCACTCCTTACATATATATGGGAAGGTACTAGCTCCAACTCGGTTTTACAGTGAAAACTGCAGGAACTTCAAACCGGCACTAGGAAACAGGCTGAGATTCCAGAGTAAAAGTTTCTCCTGCAACACTTTCCCTTTGTGCTAGATGAACGAACGTCTCTCAACATGCTCAGTTTTGAGAGATAAGTGTGTTTGAAAGCCGTCGTTCAACTAGCTTGTTGGGAACACAAAGTTTCTTTTCAGTTTCCAACTCCACTCCATACATATATATGGGAAGGTAATAGCTCCAAATCGGTTTTACAGTGAAAACTGCAGGAACTTCTAACCGGCACTAGGAAACAGACAGATAATCCCGAGTAAAAGTTCCTCCTGCAAACCGTTCCCTTTGTGCGAGATGAACGAACGTCTCTCCACATGCTCAGTTTTGAGAGATAAGTGTGTGTGAAAGCCGTCATTCACTAGCTTGTTGGGAACACAAAGTTTCTTTTCAGTTTCCAACTCCACTCCATATATATATATGGGAAGGAACTAGCTCCAACTCGGGTTTAGAGTGGAATCTGCAGGAACTTCAAACCGGCACTAGGAAACAGACTGAGAAACCCGAGAAAAAGTTTCTCCTGCAACCCGTTCCCTTTGTGCTAGATGAACTAACGTCTCTAAACATGCTCAGATTTGAGAAATAAGTGTGTGTGAAAGCCGTCCTTCAACTAGCTTGTTGGGAACACAAAGTTTCTTTTCAGTTTCCAACTCCACACGATACATATATATGGGAAGGTACAAGCTCCAACTCGGGTTTAGAGTGAAAACTGCAAGAACTTCTAACCGGCACTAGGGAACAGACAGAGAATGCAGAGTAAAAGTTTCTCCTGCAACACGTTCCCTTTGTGCTAGATGAACGAACTTTTCTCCACGTGCTCAGTTTTGACAGATAAGTGTGTGTGAAAGCCGTCCTTCAACTAGCTTGTTGGGAACACAAAGTTTCTTTTAAGTTTCCAACTCCACACGATACACTTATATGGGAAGTTACTAGCTCCAACTCGGGTTTAGAGTGAAAACTGCAGGAACTTCAAATCGGCACTAGGAAACAGACTGAGAATGCAGAGTAAATGTTTCTCCTGCAACCCGTTCCCTTTGTGCTAGATGAACGAACGTCTCTCCACATGCTCAGTTTTGAGAGATAAGTGTGTGTGAAAGCCGTCCTTCAACTAGCTTGTTGGGAACACAAAGTTTCTTTTCAGTTTCCAAATCCTCTCCATACATATATATGGGAAGGTTCTAGCTCCAACTCGGTTTTACAGTGAAAACTGCAGGAAATTCAAACCGGCACTAATAAAAAGACTGAGAAACCAGAGTAAAAGTTTCTCCTGTCACCCGTTCCCTTTGTGCTAGATGAACGAACTTCTCTCCACATGCTCAGTTTTGACAGATAAGTGTGTGTGAAAGCCGTCCTTCAACTACCTTGTTGGGAACACAAAGTTTCTTTTCTGTTTCCAACTCCACTCCTTACATATATATGGGAAGGTACTAGCTCCAACTCGGTTTTACAGTGAAATCTGCAGGAACTTCAAACCGGCACTAGGAAACAGGCTGAGATTCCAGAGTAAAAGTTTCTTCTGCAACCCGTTCCCTTTGTGCTAGATGAACGAACGTCTCTCAACAAGCTCAGTTTGAGAGATAAGTGTGTGTGAAAGCCGTACTTCAACTAGCTTGTTGGGAACACAAAGTTTCTTTTCAGTTTCCAACTCCACACGATACATATATATGGGAAGGTACTAGCTCCAACTTGGGTTTAGAGTGAAAAATGCAGGAACTTCAAACCGGCACTAGGAAACAGACTGAGAATGCAGAGTAAAAGTTTCCCCTACAACCAGTTCCCTTTGTGCTAGATGAACGAACGTCTCTCAACATGCTCAGCACAGAGAGTTAAGTGTGTGTGAAAGCCGTCCTTCAACTACCTTGTTGGGAACACAAAGTTTCTTTTCAGTTTCCAACTCCACTCCATACATATATATGGGAAGGTAATAGCTCCAAATCGGTTTTACAGTGAAAACTGCAGGAACTTCTAACCGGCACTAGGAAAAAGACAGATAAACCCGAGTAAAAGTTTCTCCTGCCACCAGTTCTCTTTGTGCGAGATGAACGAACGTCTCTCCACATGCTCAGTTTTGAGAGATAAGTGTGTGTGAAAGCCGTCCTTCAACTAGCTTGTTGGGAACACAAAGTTTCTTTTCAGTTTCCAACTCCACTCCATACATATATATGGGAAGGAACTAGCTCCAACTCGGTTTAACAGTGAAAACTGCAGGAATTTCAAACCGGAACTAGGAAACAGACTGAGAAAGCAGAGTAATAGTTTCTCCTGCAACCCGTTCCTTTGTGCTAGATGAACGAACGTCTCTCCACATGCTCAGTTTTGAGAGATAAGTGTGTGTGAAAGCCGTCCTTCAACTAGCTTGTTGGGAACACAAAGTTTCTTTTCAGTTTCCAACTCCATACGATACACATATATGGGAAGGTACTAGCTCCAACTCGGGTTTAGAGTGAAAACTGCAGGAACTTCAAACCGGCACTAGGAAACAGACTGAGAATGCAGAGTAAATGTTTCTCCTGCAACCCGTTCCCTTTGTGCTAGATGAACGAACGTCTCTCCACATGCTCAGTTTTGAGAGATAAGTGTGTGTGAAAGCCGTCCTTCAACTAGCTTGTTGGGAACACAAAGTTTCTTTTCAGTTTCCAACTCCACACGGTACACATATATGGGAAGGTACTAGCTCCAACTCGGGTTTAGTGTGAAAACTGCAGGAACTTCAAACCGGCACTAGGAAACAGACTGAGAATGCAGAGTAAATGTTTCTCCTGCAACCCGTTCCCTTTGTGCTAGATGAACGAACGTCTCTCCACATGCTCAGTTTTGAGGGATAAGTGTGTGTGAAAGCCGTCCTTCAAATAGCTTGTTGGGAACACAAAGTTTCTTTTCAGTTTCCAAATCCACTCCATACATATATATGGGAAGGTTCTAGCTCCAACTCGGTTTTACAGTGAAAACTGCAGGAACTTCAAACCGGCACTAGGAAACAGGCTGAGATTCCAGAGTAAAAGTTTCTCCTGCAACCCGTTCCCTTTGTGCTAGATGAACGAACGTCTCTCAACATGCTCAGTTTGAGACATAAATGTGTGTGAAAGCCGTCCTTCAACTAGCATGTTGGGAACACAAAGTTTCTTTTCAGTTTCCAACTCCACACGATACACATATATGGGAAGGTACTAGCTCCAACTCGGGTTTAGAGTGAAAACTGCAGGAACTTCAAACCGGCACTAGGAAACAGACTGAGAATGCAGAGTAAATGTTTCTCCTGCAACCCGTTCCCTTTGTGCTAGATGAACGAACGTCTCTCCACATGCTCAGTTTTGAGAGATAAGTGTGTGTGAAAGCCGTCCTTCAACTAGCTTGTTGGGAACACAAAGTTTCTTTTCAGTTTCCAAATCCACTCCATACATATATATGGGAAGGTTCTAGCTCCAACTCGGTTTTACAGTGAAAACTGCAGGAACTTCAAACCGGCACTAGGAAACAGGCTGAGATTCCAGAGTAAAAGTTTCTCCTGCAACCCGTTCCCTTTGTGCTAGATGAACGAACGTCTCTCAACATGCTCAGTTTGAGACATAAGTGTGTGTGAAAGCCGTCCTTCAACTAGCTTGTTGGGAACACAAAGTTTCTTTTCAGTTTCCAACTCCACACGATACACATATATGGGAATGTACTAGCTCCAACTCGGGTTTAGAGTGAAAACTGCAGGAACTTCAAACCGGCACTAGGAAACAGACTGAGAAAGCAGAGTAAATGTTTCTCCTGCAAACCGTTCCCTTTGTGCTAGATGAACGAACGTCTATCCACATGGTCAGTTTTGAGAGATAAGTGTGTGTGAAAGCCATCCTTCAACTAGCTTGTTGGGAACACAAAGTTTCTTTTCAGTTTCCAAATCCACTCCATACATATATATTGAAGGTTCTAGCTCCAACTCGGTTTTACAGTGAAAACTGCAGGAACTTCAAACCGGCACTAGGAAACAGGCTGAGATTCCAGAGTAAAAGTTTCTCCTGCAACCCGTTCCCTTTGTGCTAGATGAACGAACGTCTCTCAACATGCTCAGTTTGAGACATAAGTGTGTGTGAAAGCCGTCCTTCAACTAGCTTGTTGGGAACACAAAGTTTCTTTCCAGTTTCCAACTCCACACGATACATATATATGGGAAGGTACTAGCTCCAACTCGGTTTTACAGTGAAAACTGCAGGAACATCAAACCGGCAAAAGGAAACAGACTGAGAATGCAGAGTAAAAGTTTCTCCTGCAACCCTTTCCCCTTGTGCTAGATGAACGAACGTCTCTCAACATGCTCAGTTTTGAGAGATAAGTGTGTTTGAAAGCCGTCGTTCAACTAGCTTGTTGGGAACACAAAGTTTCTTTTCACTTTCCAAATCCACACGATACACATATATGGGAAGGAACTAGCTCCAACCCGGGTTTACAGTGAAAACTGCAGGAACTTCAAACCGGCAGTAGGAAACAGACTGAGAAAGCAGAGTATAAGTTTCTCCTGCAACCCGTTCCCTTTTTGCGAGATGAACGAACGTCTCTCAACATGCTCAGCACAGAGAGATAAGTGTGTGTGAAATCCGTCCTTCAACAAGCTTGTTGGGAACACAAAGTTTCTTTTCAGTTTCCAACTCCACTCCATACATATATATGGGAAGGTACTAGCTCCAAATCTGTTTTACAGTGAAAACTGCAAGAACTTCTAACCGGCACTAGGAAACAGACAGATAAACCCGAGTAAAAGTTTCTCCTGCAACCCGTTCCCTTTTTGCGAGATGAACGAACGTCTCTCCACATGCTCAGCTCTGAGAGATATGTGTGTGTGAAAGCCGTACTTCAACTAGCTTGTTGGGAACACAAAGTTCTTTTCAGTTTCCAAATCCACTCCATACATATATATGGGAAGGAACTAGCTCCAACTCCGTTTTACAGTGAAAACTGCAGGAACTTCAAACCGGAACTAGGAAACAGACTGAGAATGCAGAGTAAATGTTTCTCCTGCAACCCGTTCCCTTTGTGCTAGATGAACGAACGTCTCTCCACATGCTCAGTTTTGAGAGATAAGTGTGTGTGAAAGCCGTCCTTCAACTAGCTTGTTGGGAACACAAAGTTTCTTTTCAGTTTCCAAATCCAATCCATACATATATATGGGAAGGTACTAGCTCCAAATCGGTTTTACAGTAAAAACTGCAGGAAATTCAAACAGGCACTAGGAAACAGACTGAGAAACCAGAGTAAAAGTTTCTCCTGTAACCCGTTCCCTTTGTGCTAGATGAACGAAATTCTCTCAACATGCTCAGTTTTGACAGATAAGTGTGTGTGAAAGCCGTCCTTCAACTACCTTGTTGGGAACACAAAGTTTCTTTTCTGTATCCAACTCCACTCCTTACATATATATGGGAAGGTACTAGCTCCAACTCGGTTTTACAGTGAAAACTGCAGGAACTTCAAACCGGCACTAGGAAACAGGCTGAGATTCCAGAGTAAAAGTTTCTCCTGCAACACTTTCCCTTTGTGCTAGATGAACGAACGTCTCTCAACATGCTCAGTTTTGAGAGATAAGTGTGTTTGAAAGCCGTCGTTCAACTAGCTTGTTGGGAACACAAAGTTTCTTTTCAGTTTCCAACTCCACTCCATACATATATATGGGAAGGTAATAGCTCCAAATCGGTTTTACAGTGAAAACTGCAGGAACTTCTAACCGGCACTAGGAAACAGACAGATAATCCCGAGTAAAAGTTCCTCCTGCAAACCGTTCCCTTTGTGCGAGATGAACGAACGTCTCTCCACATGCTCAGTTTTGAGAGATAAGTGTGTGTGAAAGCCGTCATTCACTAGCTTGTTGGGAACACAAAGTTTCTTTTCAGTTTCCAACTCCACTCCATATATATATATGGGAAGGAACTAGCTCCAACTCGGGTTTAGAGTGGAATCTGCAGGAACTTCAAACCGGCACTAGGAAACAGACTGAGAAACCCGAGAAAAAGTTTCTCCTGCAACCCGTTCCCTTTGTGCTAGATGAACTAACGTCTCTAAACATGCTCAGATTTGAGAAATAAGTGTGTGTGAAAGCCGTCCTTCAACTAGCTTGTTGGGAACACAAAGTTTCTTTTCAGTTTCCAACTCCACACGATACATATATATGGGAAGGTACAAGCTCCAACTCGGGTTTAGAGTGAAAACTGCAAGAACTTCTAACCGGCACTAGGGAACAGACATGAGAATGCAGAGTAAAAGTTTCTCCTGCAACACGTTCCCTTTGTGCTAGATGAACGAACTTTTCTCCACGTGCTCAGTTTTGACAGATAAGTGTGTGTGAAAGCCGTCCTTCAACTAGCTTCTTGGGAACACAAAGTTTCTTTTCAGTTTCCAACTCCACTCCTTACATATATATGGGAAGGTACTAGCTCCAACTAGATTTTACAGTGAAAACTGCAGGAACTTCAAACTGGCACTAGAAAACAGACTGAGAAACCAGAGAAAAAGTTTCTCCTGCAACCCATTCCCTTTGTGCTAGATGAACGAACGTCTCTCCACATGCTCAGCACTGAGAGATAAGTGTGTGTGAAAGCCGTACTTCAACTAGCTTGTTGGGAACACAAAGTTTCTTTTCAGTTTCCAACTCCACTCCATATATATATATGGGAAGGTACTAGCTCCAAATCCGTTTTACAGTGAAAACTGCAGGAACTTCTATCCGGCACTAGGAAACAGACTGAGAAAGCAGAGTAAAAGTTTCTCCTGCAACCCTTTCCCTTTGCGCTAGATGAAAGAACGTCTCTCAACATGCTCAGTTTTGAGAGATATGTGTGTTTGAAAGCCGTCGTTCAACTAGCTTGTTGGGAACACAAAGTTTCTTTTCAGTTTCCAACTCCACATGATACACATATATGGGAAGGAACTAGCTCCAACTCGGGTTTACAGTGAAAACTGCAGAAACTTCAAACCGGCAGTAGGAAACAGACTGAAAAAGCAGAGTAAAAGTTTCTCCTGCAACCCGTTCCCTTTGTGCTAGATGAACGAACGTCTCTCAACATGCTTAGCACTGAGAGATAATTGTGTGTGAAAGCCGTCCTTCAACTAGCTTGTTGGGAACACAAAGTTTCTTTTCAGTTTCCAACTCCACTCCATACATATATATGGGAAGGTAAAAGCTCCAAATCGGTTTTACAGTGAAAACTGCAGGAACTTCTAACCGGCACTGGGAAACAGACAGATAAACCCGAGTAAAAGTTTCTCCTGCAAACCGTTCCCTTTGTGCGAGATGAACGAACGTCTCTCCACATGCTCAGTTTTGAGAGATAAGTGTGTGTGAAAGCCGTCATTCAACTAGCTTGTTGGGAACACAAAGTTTCTTTTCAGTTTCCAACACCACTCCATATATATATATGGGAAGGAACTAGCTCCAACTCGGGTTTAGAGTGAAATCTGCAGGAACTTCAAACTGGCACTAGGAAACAGACTGAGTAACACGAGAAAAAGTTTCTCCTGCAACCCGTTCCCTTTGTGCTAGATGAACGAACGTCTCTAAACATGCTCAGATTTGAGAGATAAGTGTGTTTGAAAGCCGTCCTTCAACTAGCTTCTTGGGAACACAAAGTTTCTTTTCAGTTTCCAACTCCACACGATACACATATATGGGAAGGTACTAGCTCCAACTCGGGTTTAGAGTGAAAAATGCAGGAACTTCAAACCGGCACTAGGAAACAGACTGAGAATGCAGAGTAAAAGTTTCTCCCTACAACCCGTTCCCTTTGTGCTAGATGAACGAACGTCTCTCAACATGCTCAGTTACAGAGAGATAAGTGTGTGTTTAAGCCGTACTTCAAGTAGCTTGTTGGGAACACAAAGTTTCTTTTCAGTTTCCAACTCCACTCCATACATATATATGGGAAGGTACTAGCTCCAAATCGGTTTTACAGTGAAAACTGCAAGGAACTTCTAACCGGCACTAGGAAACAGACAGATAAACCGAGTAAAAGTTTCTCCTGCAACCCGTTCTCTTTGTGCGAGATGAACGAACGTCTCTCCACATGCTCAGTTTTGAGAGATAAGTGTGTGTGAAAGCCGTCCTTCAACTAGCTTGTTGGGAACACAAAGTTTCTTTTCAGTTTCCAACTCCACTCCATACATATATATGGGAAGGAACTAGCTCCAACTCGGTTTTACAGTGAAAACTGTAGGAATTTCAAACCGGAACTAGGAAACAGACTGAGATTCCAGGGTAAAAGTTTCTCCTGCAACCCATTCCGTTTGTGCTAGATGAACGAACGTCTCTCAACATGCTCAGTTTTGAGAGATAAGTGTGTGTGAAAGCCGTCCTTCAACTAGCTTGTTGGGAACACAAAGTTTCTTTTCAGTTTCCAACTCCACACGATACACATATATTGGAAGGTACTAGCTCCAACTCGGGTTTAGAGTGAAAACTGCAGGAACTTCAAACCGGCACTAGGAAATAGACTGAGAATGCAGAGTAAATGTTTTTCCTGCAACCCGTTTCCTTTGTGCTAGATGAACGAACTTCTCTCCACATGCTCAGTTTTGAGAGATAAGTGTGTGTGAAAGCCGTCCTTCATCTAGCTTGTTGGGAACACAAAGTTTCTTTTCAGTTTCCAAATCCACTCCATACATATATATGGGAAGGTACTAGCTCCAACTCGGTTTTACAGTGAAAACTGCAGGAAATTCAAACCGGCACTAGGAAACAGACTGAGAAACCAGAGTAAAAGTTTCTCCTGTAACCCGTTCCCTTTGTGCTAGATGAACGAACTTCTCTCCACATGCTCAGTTTTGAGAGTTAAGTGTGTTTGAAAGCCGTCGTTCAACTAGCTTGTTGGGAACACAAAGTTTCTTTTCAATTTCTAACTCCACACGATACCCATATATGGGAAGGAACTAGCTCCAACTCGGGTTTACATTGAAAACTGCAGGAACTTCAAACCGGCAGTAGGAAACAGACTGAGAAAGCAGAGTAAAAGTTTCTCCTGCAACCCGTTCCCTTTGTGCTAGATGAACGAACGTCTCTCAACATGCTCAGCACTAGAGATAAGTGTGTGTGAAAGCCGTCCTTCAACTAGCTTGTTGGGAACACAAAGTTTCTTTTCAGTTTCCAACTCCACTCCATACATATATATGGGAAGGTAATAGCTCCAAATCGGTTTTACAGTGAAAACTGCAGGAACTTCTAACCGGCACTAGGAAACAGACAGATAAACCCGAGTAAAAGTTCCTCCTGCAAACCGTTCCCTTTGTGCGAGATGAACGAACGTCTCTCCACATGCTCAGTTTTGAGAGATAAGTGTGTGTGAAAGCCGTCATTCACTAGCTTGTTGGGAACACAAAGTTTCTTTTCAGTTTCCAACTCCACTCCAAATATATATATGGGAAGGAACTAGCTCCAACTCGGGTTTAGAGTGGAATCTGCAGGAACTTCAAACCGGCACTAGGAAACAGACTGAGAAACCCGAGAAAAAGTTTCTCCTGCAACCCGTTCCCTTTGTGCTAGATGAACGAACGTCTCTAAACATGCTCAGATTTGAGAGATAAGTGTGTGTGAAAGCCGTCCTTCAACTAGCTTGTTGGGAACACAAAGTTTCTTTTCAGTTTCCAACTCCACACGATACATATATATGGGAAGGTACTAGCTCCAACTCGGGTTTAGAGTGAAAACTGCAAGAACTTCAAACCGGCACTAGGGAACAGACTGAGAATGCAGAGTAAAAGTTTCTCTTGCAACCCGTTCCCTTTGTGCTAGATGAACGAACTTTTCTCCACGTGCTCAGTTTTGACAGATAAGTGTGTGTGAAAGCCGTCCTTCAACTAGCTTCTTGGGAACACAAAGTTTCTTTTCATTTTCCAACTCCACTCCTTACATATATATGGGAAGGTACTAGCTCCAACTAGATTTTACAGTGAAAACTGCAGGAACTTCAAACTGGCACTAGGAAACAGACTGAGACACCAGAGTAAAAGTTTCTCCTGCAACCCGTTCCCTTTTTGCGAGATGAACGAACGTCTCTCCACATGCTCAGTTTTGAGAGATAAGTGTGTGTGAAAGCCGTCCTTCAAATAGCTTGTTGGGAACACAAAGTTTCTTTTCAGTTTCCAACACCACTCCATAAATATATATGGGAAGGAACTAGCTCCAACTCTGTTTTACAGTGAAAACTGCAGGAACTTCAAACCGGCACTAGGAAACAGACTGAGAAACCAGAGTAAAAGTTTCTCCTGCAACCCGTTCCCTTTGTGCTAGATGAACGAACGTCTCTCAACATGCTCAGTTTTGAGAGATAAGTGTGTGTGAAAGCCGTCCTTCAAATAGCTTGTTGGGAACACGAAGTTTCTTTTCAGTTTCCAACTCCACTCCATACATATATATGGGAAGGAACTAGCTCCAACTCTGTTTTACAGTGAAAACTGCAGGAACTTCAAACCGGCACTAGGAAACAGACTGAGAAACAGAGTAAAAGTTTCTCCTGCAACCCGATTCCCTTTGTGCTAGATGAAACGAACGTCTCTCAACATGCTCAGTTTTGAGAGATAAGTGTGTGTGAAAGCCGTCCTTCAACTAGCTTGTTGGGAACACGAAGTTTCTTTTCAGTTTCCAACTCCACTCCATATATATATATGGGATGGTACTAGCTCCAACTCGGTTTTACAGTGAAAACTGCAGGAACTTCAAACCGGCACTAGGAAACAGACTGAGAAACCAGAGTAAAAGTTTCTCCAGTAACCCGTTCCCATTGTGCTAGATGAAAGAACTTCTCTCCACAGTGCTCAGTTTTGACAGATAAGTGTGTGTGAAAGCCGTCCTTCAACTAGCTTGTTGGGAACACAAAGTTTCTTTTCAGTTTCCAACTCCACTCCTTACATATATATGGGAAGGTACTAGCTCCAACTAGATTTTACAGTGAAAACTGCAGGAACTTCAAACTGGCACTAGGAAACAGACTGAGACACCAGAGTAAAAGTTTCTCCTGCAACCCGTTCCCTTTTTGCGAGATGAACGAACGTCTCTCCACATGCTCAGTTTTGAGAGATAAGTGTGTGTGAAAGCCGTCCTTCAAATAGCTTGTTGGGAACACAAAGTTTCTTTTCAGTTTCCAACTCCACTCCATAAATATATATGGGAAGGAACTAGCTCCAACTCTGTTTTACAGTGAAAACTGCAGGAACTTCAAACCGGCACTAGGAAACAGACTGAGAAACCAGAGTAAAAGTTTCTCCTGCAACCCGTTCCCTTTGTGCTAGATGAACGAACGTCTCTCAACATGCTCAGTTTTGAGAGATAAGTGGGTGTGAAAGCCGTCCTTCAAATAGCTTGTTGGGAACACGAAGTTTCTTTTCAGTTTCCAACTCCACTCCATACATATATATGGGAAGGAACTAGCTCCAACTCTGTTTTACAGTGAAAACTGCAGGAACTTCAAACCGGCACTAGGAAACAGACTGAGAAAGCAGAGTAAAAGTTTCTCCTGCAACCCGATCCCTTTGTGCTAGATAAACGAACGTCTCTCAACATGCTCAGTTTTAAGAGATAAGTGTGTGTGAAAGCCGTCCTTCAACTAGCTTGTTGGGAACACGAAGTTTCTTTTCAGTTTCCAACTCCACTCCATATATATATATGGGATGGTACTAGCTCCAACTCGGTTTTACAGTGAAAACTGCAGGAACTTCAAACCGGCACTAGGAAACAGACTGAGAAACCAGAGTAAAAGTTTCTCCAGTAAACCGTTCCCATTGTGCTAGATGAAAGAACTTCTCTCCACATGCTCAATTTTGACAGATTAGTGTGTGTGAAAGCCGTCCTTCAACTAGCTTGTTGGGAAAACAAAGTTTCTTTTCAGTTTCCAACTCCACACGATACAAATATATGGGAAGGTACTAGCTCCAACTCGGGTTTAGAGTGAAAACTGCAGGAACTTCAAACCGGCACTAGGAAACAGACTGAGAATGCAGAGTAAAAGTTTCTCCGGCAACCCGTTCCCTTTTTGCTAGATGAACGAACGTCTCTCCACATGCTCAGCACTGAGAGATAAGTGTGTGTGAAAGCCGTCCTTCAACTAGCTTGTTGGGAACACAAAGTTTCTTTTCAGTTTCCAACTCCACTCCATACATATATATGGTAAGGTACTAGCTCCAACTCGGTTTTACAGTGAAAACTGCAGGAACTTCTAACCGGCACTAGGAAACAGACAGATAAACCCGAGTAAAAGTTTCTCCTGCAACACTTTCCCTTTGTGCGAGATGAACGAACGTCTCTCCACATGCTCAGTTTTGAGAGATAATGTGTGTGTGAAAGCCGTCCTTCAACTAGCTTGTTGGGAACACAAAGTTTCTTTTCAGTTTCCAACTCCACTCCATACATATATATGGGAAGGTACTAGCTCCAACTCGGTTTTACAGTGAAAACTGCAGGAACTTCAAACCGGCACTAGGAAACAGACTGAGAAACCAGAGTAAAAGTTTCTCCTGCAACCCGTTCCCTTTGTGCTAGATGAACGAACGTCTCTCCACATGCTCAGTTCTGAGAGATAAGTGTGTGTGAAAGCCGTCCTTCAACTAGCTTGTTGGGAACACAAAGTTTCTTTTCAGTTTCCAACTCCACTCCATACATATATATGGGAAGGTACTAGCTCCAACTCGGTTTTACAGTGAAAACTGCAGGAACTTCAAACCGGCACTAGGAAACAGACTGAGAAACCAGAGTAAAAGTTTCTCCTGCAACCCGTTCCCTTTGTGCTAGATGAACGAACGTCTCTCCACATGCTCAGATTTGAGAGATAAGTGTGTGTGAAAGCCGTCCTTCAACTAGCTTGTTGGGAACACAAAGTTTCTTTTCAGTTTCCAACTCCACTCCATACATATATATGGGAAGGTACTAGCTCCAACTCGGTTTTACAGTGAAAACTGCAGGAACTTCAAACCGGCACTAGGAAACAGACTGAGAAACCAGAGTAAAAGTTTCTCCTGCAACCCGTTCCCTTTGTGCTAGATGAACGAACGTCTCTCCACATGCTCAGTTCTGAGAGATAAGTGTGTGTGAAAGCCGTCCTTCAACTAGCTTGTTGGGAACACAAAGTTTCTTTTCAGTTTCCAACTCCACTCCATACATATATATGGGAAGGTACTAGCTCCAACTCGGTTTTACAGTGAAAACTGCAGGAACTTCAAACCGGCACTAGGAAACAGACTGAGAAACCAGAGTAAAAGTTTCTCCTGCAACCCGTTCCCTTTGTGCTAGATGAACGAACGTCTCTCCACATGCTCAGTTTTGAGAGATAAGTGTGTGTGAAAGCCGTCCTTCAACTAGCTTGTTGGGAACACAAAGTTTCTTTTCAGTTTCCAACTCCACTCCATACATATATATGGGAAGGTACTAGCTCCAACTCGGTTTTACAGTGAAAACTGCAGGAACTTCAAACCGGCACTAGGAAACAGACTGAGAAACCAGAGTAAAAGTTTCTCCTGCAACCCGTTCCCTTTGTGCTAGATGAACGAACGTCTCTCCACATGCTCAGTTTTGAGAGATAGTGTGTGTGAAAGCCGTCCTTCAACTAGCTTGTTGGGAACACAAAGTTTCTTTTCAGTTTCCAACTCCACTCCATACATATATATGGGAAGGTACTAGCTCCAACTCGGTTTTACAGTGAAAACTGCAGGAACTTCAAACCTGGCACTAGGAAACAGACTGAGAAACCAGAGTAAAGTTTCTCCTGCAACCCGTTCCCTTTGTGCTAGATGAACGAACGTCTCTCCACATGCTCAGCATCTGAGAGATAAGTGTGTGTGAAAGCCGTCCTTCAACTAGCTTGTTGGGAACACAAAGTTTCTTTTCAGTTTCCAACTCCACTCCATACATATATATGGGAAGGTACTAGCTCCAAATCGGTTTTACAGTGAAAACTGCAGGAACTTCAAACCGGCACTAGGAAACAGACTGAGAAACCCGAGTAAAAGTTTCTCCTGCAACCCGTTCCCTTTGTGCTAGATGAACGAACGTCTCTCCACATGCTCAGTTTTGAGAGATAAGTGTGTGTGAAAGCCGTCCTTCAACTAGCTTGTTGGGAACACAAAGTTTCTTTTCAGTTTCCAACTCCACTCCATACATATATATGGGAAGGTACTAGCTCCAACTCGGTTTTACAGTGAAAACTGCAGGAACTTCAAACCGGCACTAGGAAACAGACTGAGAAACCAGAGTAAAAGTTTCTCCTGCAACCCGTTCCCTTTGTGCTAGATGAACGAACGTCTCTCCACATGCTCAGTTTTGAGAGATAAGTGTGTGTGAAAGCCGTCCTTCAACTAGCTTGTTGGGAACACAAAGTTTCTTTTCAGTTTCCAACTCCACTCCTATACATATATATGGGAAGGTACTAGCTCCAACTCGGTTTTACAGTGAAAACTGCAGGAACTTCAAACCGGCACTAGGAAACAGACTGAGAATCCAGAGTAAAAGTTTCTCCTGCAACCCGTTCCCTTTGTGCTAGATGAACGAACGTCTCTCAACATGCTCAGTTTGAGAGATAAGTGTGTGTGAAAGCCGTCCTTCAACTAGCTTGTTGGGAACACAAAGTTTCTTTTCAGTTTCCAACTCCACTCCATACATATATGGGAAGGTACTAGCTCCAACTCGGGTTTTACAGTGAAAACTGCAGGAACTTCAAACCGGCACTAGGAAACAGACTGAGAATGCAGAGTAAAAGTTTCTCCTGCAACCCGTTCCCTTTGTGCTAGATGAACGAACGTCTCTCAACATGCTCAGTCTGAGAGATAAGTGTGTGTGAAAGCCGTCCTTCAACTAGCTTGTTGGGAACACAAAGTTTCTTTTCAGTTTCCAACTCCACTCCATACATATATATGGGAAGGTACTAGCTCCAACTCGGTTTTACAGTGAAAACTGCAGGAACTTCTAAACCGGCACTAGGAAACAGACTGAGAAACCAGAGTAAAAGTTTCTCCTGCAACCCGTTCCCTTTGTGCTAGATGAACGAACGTCTCTCCACATGCTCAGTTTTGAGAGATAAGTGTGTGTGAAAGCCGTCCTTCAACTAGCTTGTTGGGAACACAAAGTTTCTTTTCAGTTTCCAACTCCACTCCATACATATATATGGGAAGTTACTAGCTCCAACTCGGTTTACAGTGAAAACTGCAGGAACTTCAAACCGGCACTAGGAAACAGACTGAGAAAGCAGAGTAAAGTTTCTCCTGCAACCCGTTCCCTTTGTGCTAGATGAACGAACGTCTCTCCACATGCTCAGTTTTGAGAGATAAGTGTGTGTGAAAGCCGTCCTTCAACTAGCTTGTTGGGAACACAAAGTTTCTTTTCAGTTTCCAACTCCACTCCATACATATATATGGGAAGGTACTAGCTCCAACTCGGTTTTACAGTGAAAACTGCAGGAACTTCAAACCGGCAAAAGGAAACAGACTGAGAATGCAGAGTAAAAGTTTCTCCTGCAACCCTTTCCCTTTGTGCTAGATGAACGAACGTCTCTCAACATGCTCAGTTTTGAGAGATAAGTGTGTGTGAAAGCCGTCGTTCAACTAGCTTGTTGGGAACACAAAGTTTCTTTTCAGTTTCCAACTCCACACGATACACATATATGGGAAGGTAACTAGCTCCAACTCGGGTTTACAGTGAAAACTGCAGGAACTTCAAACCGGCAGTAGGAAACAGACTGAGAAAGCAGAGTAAAAGTTTCTCCTGCAACCCTTTCCCTTTGTGCTAGATGAACGATCGTCTCTCAACATGCTCAGCTCTGAGAGATAAGTGTGTGTTGAAAGCCGTCCTTCAACTAGCTTGTTGGGAACACAAAGTTTCTTTTCAGTTTCCAACTCCACTCCATACATATATATGGGAAGGTACTAGCTCCAACTCGGTTTTACAGTGAAAACTGCAGGAACTTCTAACCGGCACTAGGAAACAGACTAGATAAACCAGAGTAAAAGTTTCTCCTGCAACCCGTTCCCTTTGTGCGAGATGAACGAACGTCTCTCCACATGCTCAGCTCTGAGAGATAAGTGTGTGTGAAAGCCGTCCTTCAACTAGCTTGTTGGGAACACAAAGTTTCTTTTCAGTTTCCAACTCCACTCCATACATATATATGGGAAGGAACTAGCTCCAACTCGGTTTTACAGTGAAAACTGCAGGAACTTCAAACCGGCACTAGGAAACAGACTGAGAATGCAGAGTAAATGTTTCTCCTGCAACCCGTTCCCTTTGTGCTAGATGAACGAACGTCTCTCCACATGCTCAGTTTTGAGAGATAAGTGTGTGTGAAAGCCGTCCTTCAACTAGCTTGTTGGGAACACAAAGTTTCTTTTCAGTTTCCAACTCCACTCCGATACATATATATGGGAAGGTACTAGCTCCAACTCGGTTTTACAGTGAAAACTGCAGGAACTTCAAACCGGCACTAGGAAACAGACTGAGAAAGCAGAGTAAAAGTTTCTCCTGCAACCCGTTCCCTTTGTGCTAGATGAACGAACGTCTCTCCACATGCTCAGTACTGAGAGATAAGTGTGTGTGAAAGCCGTCCTTCAACTAGCTTGTTGGGAACACAAAGTTTCTTTTCAGTTTCCAACTCCACTCCATACATATATATGGGAAGGTACTAGCTCCAACTCGGTTTTACAGTGAAAACTGCAGGAACTTCTAACCGGCACTAGGAAACAGACTGAGAAACCCGAGTAAAAGTTTCTCCTGCAACCCGTTCCCTTTGTGCTAGATGAACGAACGTCTCTCCACATGCTCAGCTTCTGAGAGATAAGTGTGTGTGAAAGCCGTCCTTCAACTAGCTTGTTGGGAACACAAAGTTTCTTTTCAGTTTCCAACTCCACTCCATACATATATATGGGAAGGTAACTAGCTCCAACTCGGTTTTACAGTGAAAACTGCAGGAACTTCAACCCGGCACTAGGAAACAGACTGAGAATGCAGAGTAAATGTTTCTCCTGCAAACCGTTCCCTTTGTGCTAGATGAACGAACGTCTCTCCACATGCTCAGTTTTGAGAGATAAGTGTGTGTGAAAGCCGTCCTTCAACTAGCTTGTTGGGAACACAAAGTTTCTTTTCAGTTTCCAACTCCACTCCATACATATATATGGGAAGGTACTAGCTCCAACTCGGTTTTACAGTGAAAACTGCAGGAACTTCAAACCGGCACTAGGAAACAGACTGAGAAACCAGAGTAAAAGTTTCTCCTGCAACCCGTTCCCTTTGTGCTAGATGAACGAACTTCTCTCAACATGCTCAGTTTTGAGAGATAAGTGTGTGTGAAAGCCGTCCTTCAACTAGCTTGTTGGGAACACAAAGTTTCTTTTCAGTTTCCAACTCCACTCCATACATATATATGGGAAGGTACTAGCTCCAACTCGGTTTTACAGTGAAAACTGCAGGAACTTCAAACCGGCACTAGGAAACAGACTGAGAATCCAGAGTAAAAGTTTCTCCTGCAACCCGTTCCCTTTGTGCTAGATGAACGAACGTCTCTCCACATGCTCAGTTTTGAGAGATAAGTGTGTGTGAAAGCCGTCCTTCAACTAGCTTGTTGGGAACACAAAGTTTCTTTTCAGTTTCCAACTCCACTCCATACATATATATGGGAAGGTACTAGCTCCAACTCGGTTTTACAGTGAAAACTGCAGGAACTTCAAACCGGCACTAGGAAACAGACTGAGAAAGCAGAGTAAAAGTTTCTCCTGCAACCCTTTCCCTTTGTGCTAGATGAACGAACGTCTCTCAACATGCTCAATTTTGAGAGTTAAGTGTGTTTGAAACCCGTCGTTCAACTAGCTTGTTGGGAACACAAAGTTTCTTTTCGGTTTCCAACTCCACACGATACCCATTTATGGGAAGGAACTAGCTCCAACTCGGGTTTACAGTGAAAACTGCAAGAACTTCAAACCGGAAGTAGGAAACAGACTGAGAAAGCAGAGTAAAAGTTTCTCCTGCAACCCGTTCCCTTTGTGCTAGATGAACGAACGTCTCTCAACATGCTCAGCACTGAGAGATAAGTGTGTGTGAAAGCCGTCCTTCAACTAGCTTGTTGGGAACACAAAGTTTCTTTTCAGTTTCCAACTCCAGTCCATAAATATATATGGGAAGGTAATAGCTCCAAATCGGTTTTACAGTGAAAACTGCATTAACTTCTAACCGGCACTAGGAAACAGACAGATAATCCCGAGTAAAAGTTCCTCATGCAAACCGTTCCCTTTGTGCGAGATGAACGAACGTCTCTCCACATGCTCAGTTTTGAGAGATAAGTGTGTGTGAAAGCCGTCATTCACTAGCTTGTTGGGAACACAAAGTTTCTTTTCAGTTTCCAACTCCACTCCATACATATATATGGGAAGGAACTAGCTCCAACTCGGGTTTAGAGTGAAATCTGCAGGAACTTCAAACCGGCACTAGGAAACAGACTGAGAAACCCGAGAAAAAGTTTCTCCTGCAACCCGTTCCCTTTGTTCTAGATGAACGAACGTCTCTCAACATGCTCAGATTTGAGAGATAAGTGTGTGTGAAAGCCGTCCTTCAACTAGCTTGTTGGGAACACAAAGTTTCTTTTCAGTTTCCAACTCCACACGATACATATATATGGGAAGGTACATGCTCCAACTCGGGTTTAGTGTGAAAACTGCAAGAACTTCAAACCGGCACTAGGGAACAGACTGAGAATGCAGAGTAAAAGTTTCTCCTGCAACACGTTCCCTTTGTGCTCGATGAACGAACTTTTCTCCACGTGCTCAGTTTTGACAGATAAGTGTGTGTGAAAGCCGTCCTTCAACTAGCTTGTTGGGAACACAAAGTTTCTTTTCAGTTTCCAAATCCACTCCTTACATATATATGGGAAGGTACTAGCTCCAACTAGATTTTACAGTGAAAACTGCAGGAACTTCAAACTGGCACTAGGAAACAGACTGAGAAACCAGAGTAAAAGTTTCTCCTGCAACCCATTCCCTTTGTGCTAGATGAACGAACGTCTCTCCACATGCTCAGCACTGAGAGATAAGTGTGTGTGAAAGCCGTCCTTAAACTAGCTTGTTGGGAACACAAAGTTTCTTTTCAGTTTCCAACTCCACTCCATACATATATATGGGAAGGTACTAGCTCCAAATCCGTTTTACAGTGAAAACTGCAGGAACTTCTATCCGGCACTAGGAAACAGACTGAGAAAGCAGAGTAAAAGTTTCTCCTGCAACCCTTTCCCTTTGTGCTAGATGAATGAACGTCTCTCAACATGCTCAGTTTTGAGAGATATGTGTGTTTGAAAGCCGTCGTTCAACTAGCTTGTTGGGAACACAAAGTTTCTTTTCATTTTCCAACTCCACTCCATACATATATATGGGAAGGTACTAGCTCCAAATCGGTTTTACAGTGAAAACTGCAGGAACTTCTCAACCGGCACTAGGAAACAGACTGAGATAACCCGAGTAAAAGTTTCTCCTGCAACCCGTTCCCTTTGTGCTAGATGAACGAACGTCTCTCCACATGCTCAGTTTTGAGAGATAAGTGTGTGTGAAAGCCGTCCTTCAACTAGCTTGTTGGGAACACAAAGTTTCTTTTCAGTTTCCAACTCCACTCCATACATATATATGGGAAGGTAACTAGCTCCAACTCGGTTTTACAGTGAAAACTGCAGGAACTTCAAACCGGCACTAGGAAACAGACTGAGAATGCAGAGTAAAAGTTTCTCCTGCAACCCTTTCCCTTTGTGCTAGATGAACGAACGTCTCTCAACATGCTCAGTTTTGAGAGATAAGTGTGTTTGAAAGCCGTCGTTCAACTAGCTTGTTGGGAACACAAAGTTTCTTTTCAGTTTCCAACTCCACTACGATACATATATATGGGAAGGAACTAGCTCCAACTCGGGTTTACAGTGAAAACTGCAGGAACTTCAAACCGGCACTAGGAAACAGACTGAGAAAGCAGAGTAAAAGTTTCTCCTGCAACCCTTTCCCTTTGTGCTAGATGAACGAACGTCTCTCAACATGCTCAGCACTGAGAGATAAGTGTGTGTGAAAGCCGTCCTTCAACTAGCTTGTTGGGAACACAAAGTTTCTTTTCAGTTTCCAACTCCACTCCATACATATATATGGGAAGGTACTAGCTCCAAATCGGTTTTACAGTGAAAACTGCAGGAACTTCTAACCGGCACTAGGAAACAGACATGATAAACCCGAGTAAAAGTTTCTCCTGCAACCCGTTCCCTTTGTGCTAGATGAACGAACGTCTCTCCACATGCTCAGTTCTGAGAGATAAGTGTGTGTGAAAGCCGTACTTCAACTAGCTTGTTGGGAACACAAAGTTTCTTTTCAGTTTCCAACTCCACTCCATACATATATATGGGAAGGAACTAGCTCCAACTCGGTTTTACAGTGAAAACTGCAGGAACTTCAAACCGGAACTAGGAAACAGACTGAGAATGCAGAGTAAATGTTTCTCCTGCAACCCGTTCCCTTTGTGCTAGATGAACGAACGTCTCTCCACATGCTCAGTTTTGAGAGATAAGTGTGTGTGAAAGCCGTCCTTCAACTAGATTGTTGGGAACACAAAGTTTCTTTTCAGTTTCCAACTCCACACGATACACATATATGGGAAGGTAACTAGCTCCAACTCGGTTTTACAGTGAAAACTGCAGGAACTTCAAACCGGCAGTAGGAAACAGACTGAGAAAGCAGAGTAAAAGTTTCTCCTGCAACCCGTTCCCTTTGTGCTAGATGAACGAATCGTCTCTCAACATGCTCAGCTACAGAGAGATAATGTGTGTGTTAAAGCCGTCCTTCAACTAGCTTGTTGGGAACACAAAGTTTCTTTTCAGTTTCCAACTCCACTCCATACATATATATGGGAAGGTACTAGCTCCAAATCGGTTTTACAGTGAAAATTGCAGGAACTTCTAACCGGCACTAGGAAACAGACTGAGAAACCAGAGTAAAAGTTTCTCCTGCAACCCGTTCCCTTTGTGCTAGATGAACGAACGTCTCTCCACATGCTCAGTTCTGAGAGATAAGTGTGTGTGAAAGCCGTCCTTCAACTAGCTTGTTGGGAACACAAAGTTTCTTTTCAGTTTCCAACTCCACTCCATACATATATATGGGAAGGTAACTAGCTCCAACTCGGTTTTACAGTGAAAACTGCAGGAACTTCAAACCGGCACTAGGAAACAGACTGAGAAAGCAGAGTAAAAGTTTCTCCTGCAACCCGTTCCCTTTGTGCTAGATGAACGAACGTCTCTCCACATGCTCAGTTTTGAGAGATAAGTGTGTGTGAAAGCCGTCCTTCAACTAGCTTGTTGGGAACACAAAGTTTCTTTTCAGTTTCCAACTCCACTCCATACATATATATGGGAAGGTACTAGCTCCAACTCGGTTTTACAGTGAAAACTGCAGGAACTTCAAACCGGCACTAGGAAACAGACTGAGAAACCAGAGTAAAAGTTTCTCCTGCAACCCGTTCCCTTTGTGCTAGATGAACGAACGTCTCTCCACATGCTCAGTTTGAGAGATAAGTGTGTGTGAAAGCCGTCCTTCAACTAGCTTGTTGGGAACACAAAGTTTCTTTTCAGTTTCCAACTCCACTCCATACATATATATGGGAAGGTACTAGCTCCAACTCGGTTTTACAGTGAAAACTGCAGGAACTTCAAACCGGCACTAGGAAACAGACTGAGAAATCCAGAGTAAAAGTTTCTCCTGCAACCCGTTCCCTTTGTGCTAGATGAACGAACGTCTCTCCACATGCTCAGTTTGAGAGATAAGTGTGTGTGAAAGCCGTCCTTCAACTAGCTTGTTGGGAACACAAAGTTTCTTTTCAGTTTCCAACTCCACTCCGATACATATATATGGGAAGGTACTAGCTCCAACTCGGTTTTACAGTGAAAACTGCAGGAACTTCAAACCGGCAATAGGAAACAGACTGAGAATGCAGAGTAAAAGTTTCTCCTGCAACCCTTTCCCTTTGTGCTAGATGAACGAACGTCTCTCCACATGCTCAATTTTGAGAGATAAGTGTGTGTGAAAGCCGTCCTTCAACTAGCTTGTTGGGAACACAAAGTTTCTTTTCAGTTTCCAACTCCACTCCGATACCATATTATGGGAAGGAACTAGCTCCAACTCGGTTTTACAGTGAAAACTGCAGGAACTTCAAACCGGCACTAGGAAACAGACTGAGAAAGCAGAGTAAAAGTTTCTCCTGCAACCCGTTCCCTTTGTGCTAGATGAACGAACGTCTCTCAACATGCTCAGCTACTGAGAGATAAGTGTGTGTGAAAGCCGTCCTTCAACTAGCTTGTTGGGAACACAAAGTTTCTTTTCAGTTTCCAACTCCACTCCATACATATATATGGGAAGGTACTAGCTCCAACTCGGTTTTACAGTGAAAACTGCAGGAACTTCTAACCGGCACTAGGAAACAGACTGAGAAACCAGAGTAAAAGTTTCTCCTGCAAACCGTTCCCTTTGTGCTAGATGAACGAACGTCTCTCCACATGCTCAGTTTTGAGAGATAAGTGTGTGTGAAAGCCGTCCTTCAACTAGCTTGTTGGGAACACAAAGTTTCTTTTCAGTTTCCAACTCCACTCCATACATATATATGGGAAGGTACTAGCTCCAACTCGGTTTTACAGTGAAAACTGCAGGAACTTCAAACCGGCACTAGGAAACAGACTGAGAAACCAGAGTAAAAGTTTCTCCTGCAACCCGTTCCCTTTGTGCTAGATGAACGAACGTCTCTCCACATGCTCAGATTTGAGAGATAAGTGTGTGTGAAAGCCGTCCTTCAACTAGCTTGTTGGGAACACAAAGTTTCTTTTCAGTTTCCAACTCCACTCCATACATATATATGGGAAGGTACTAGCTCCAACTCGGTTTTACAGTGAAAACTGCAGGAACTTCAAACCGGCACTAGGAAACAGACTGAGAAACCAGAGTAAAAGTTTCTCCTGCAACCCGTTCCCTTTGTGCTAGATGAACGAACGTCTCTCCACATGCTCAGTTTTGAGAGATAAGTGTGTGTGAAAGCCGTCCTTCAACTAGCTTGTTGGGAACACAAAGTTTCTTTTCAGTTTCCAAACTCCACTCCATACATATATATGGGAAGGTACTAGCTCCAACTCGGTTTTACAGTGAAAACTGCAGGAACTTCAAACCGGCACTAGGAAACAGACTGAGAAACCAGAGTAAAAGTTTCTCCTGCAACCCGTTCCCTTTGTGCTAGATGAACGAACGTCTCTCCACATGCTCAGTTCTGAGAGATAAGTGTGTGTGAAAGCCGTCCTTCAACTAGCTTGTTGGGAACACAAAGTTTCTTTTCAGTTTCCAACTCCACTCCATACATATATATGGGAAGGTACTAGCTCCAACTCGGTTTTACAGTGAAAACTGCAGGAACTTCAAACCGGCACTAGGAAACAGACTGAGAAAGCAGAGTAAAAGTTTCTCCTGCAACCCGTTCCCTTTGTGCTAGATGAACGAACGTCTCTCCACATGCTCAGTTTTGAGAGATAAGTGTGTGTGAAAGCCGTCCTTCAACTAGCTTGTTGGGAACACAAAGTTTCTTTTCAGTTTCCAACTCCACTCCATACATATATATGGGAAGGTACTAGCTCCAACTCGGTTTTACAGTGAAAACTGCAGGAACTTCAAACCGGCACTAGGAAACAGACTGAGAAACCAGAGTAAAAGTTTCTCCTGCAACCCGTTCCCTTTGTGCTAGATGAACGAACGTCTCTCCACATGCTCAGTTTTGAGAGATAAGTGTGTGTGAAAGCCGTCCTTCAACTAGCTTGTTGGGAACACAAAGTTTCTTTTCAGTTTCCAACTCCACTCCATACATATATATGGGAAGGTACTAGCTCCAACTCGGTTTTACAGTGAAAACTGCAGGAACTTCAAACCGGCACTAGGAAACAGACTGAGAAACCAGAGTAAAAGTTTCTCCTGCAACCCGTTCCCTTTGTGCTAGATGAACGAACGTCTCTCCACATGCTCAGTTTTGAGAGATAAGTGTGTGTGAAAGCCGTCCTTCAACTAGCTTGTTGGGAACACAAAGTTTCTTTTCAGTTTCCAACTCCACTCCATACATATATATGGGAAGGTACTAGCTCCAACTCGGTTTTACAGTGAAAACTGCAGGAACTTCAAACCGGCACTAGGAAACAGACTGAGAAACCAGAGTAAAAGTTTCTCCTGCAACCCGTTCCCTTTGTGCTAGATGAACGAACGTCTCTCCACATGCTCAGTTCTGAGAGATAAGTGTGTGTGAAAGCCGTCCTTCAACTAGCTTGTTGGGAACACAAAGTTTCTTTTCAGTTTCCAACTCCACTCCATACATATATATGGGAAGGTACTAGCTCCAACTCGGTTTTACAGTGAAAACTGCAGGAACTTCAAACCGGCACTAGGAAACAGACTGAGAAACCAGAGTAAAAGTTTCTCCTGCAACCCGTTCCCTTTGTGCTAGATGAACGAACGTCTCTCCACATGCTCAGTTCTGAGAGATAAGTGTGTGTGAAAGCCGTCCTTCAACTAGCTTGTTGGGAACACAAAGTTTCTTTTCAGTTTCCAACTCCACTCCATACATATATATGGGAAGGTACTAGCTCCAACTCGGTTTTACAGTGAAAACTGCAGGAACTTCAAACCGGCACTAGGAAACAGACTGAGAAACCAGAGTAAAAGTTTCTCCTGCAACCCGTTCCCTTTGTGCTAGATGAACGAACGTCTCTCCACATGCTCAGTTCTGAGAGATAAGTGTGTGTGAAAGCCGTCCTTCAACTAGCTTGTTGGGAACACAAAGTTTCTTTTCAGTTGCAAACTCCACTCCATACATATATATGGGAAGGTACTAGCTCCAACTCGGTTTTACAGTGAAAACTGCAGGAACTTCAAACCGGCACTAGGAAACAGACTGAGAAACCAGAGTAAAAGTTTCTCCTGCAACCCGTTCCCTTTGTGCTAGATGAACGAACGTCTCTCCACATGCTCAGTTCTGAGAGATAAGTGTGTGTGAAAGCCGTCCTTCACCTAGCTTGTTGGGAACACAAAGTTTCTTTTCAGTTGCCAACTCCACTCCATACATATATATGGGGAGGTACTAGCTCCAACTCGGTTTTACAGTGAAAACTGCAGGAACTTCAAACCGGCACTAGGAAACAGACTGAGAAACCAGAGTAAAAGTTTCTCCTGCAACCCGTTCCCTTTGTGCTAGATGAACGAACGTCTCTCCACATGCTCAGTTCTGAGAGATAAGTGTGTGTGAAAGCCGTCCTTCACCTAGCTTGTTGGGAACACAAAGTTTCTTTTCAGTTTCCAACTCCACTCCATACATATATATGGGAAGGTACTAGCTCCAACTCGGTTTTACAGTGAAAACTGCAGGAACTTCAAACCGGCACTAGGAAACAGACTGAGAAACCAGAGTAAAAGTTTCTCCTGCAACCCGTTCCCTTTGTGCTAGATGAACGAACGTCTCTCCACATGCTCAGTTCTGAGAGATAAGTGTGTGTGAAAGCCGTCCTTCAACTAGCTTGTTGGGAACACAAAGTTTCTTTTCAGTTTCCAACTCCACTCCATACATATATATGGGAAGGTACTAGCTCCAACTCGGTTTTACAGTGAAAACTGCAGGAACTTCAAACCGGCACTAGGAAACAGACTGAGAAACCAGAGTAAAAGTTTCTCCTGCAACCCGTTCCCTTTGTGCTAGATGAACGAACGTCTCTCCACATGCTCAGTTTTGAGAGATAAGTGTGTGTGAAAGCCGTCCTTCAACTAGCTTGTTGGGAACACAAAGTTTCTTTTCAGTTTCCAACTCCACTCCATACATATATATGGGAAGGTACTAGCTCCAACTCGGTTTTACAGTGAAAACTGCAGGAACTTCAAACCGGCACTAGGAAACAGACTGAGAAACCAGAGTAAAAGTTTCTCCTGCAACCCGTTCCCTTTGTGCTAGATGAACGAACGTCTCTCCACATGCTCAGTTCTGAGAGATAAGTGTGTGTGAAAGCCGTCCTTCAACTAGCTTGTTGGGAACACAAAGTTTCTTTTCAGTTTCCAACTCCACTCCATACATATATATGGGAAGGTACTAGCTCCAACTCGGTTTTACAGTGAAAACTGCAGGAACTTCAAACCGGCACTAGGAAACAGACTGAGAAACCAGAGTAAAAGTTTCTCCTGCAACCCGTTCCCTTTGTGCTAGATGAACGAACGTCTCTCCACATGCTCAGTTTGAGAGATAAGTGTGTGTGAAAGCCGTCCTTCAACTAGCTTGTTGGGAACACAAAGTTTCTTTTCAGTTTCCAACTCCACTCCATACATATATATGGGAAGGTACTAGCTCCAACTCGGTTTTACAGTGAAAACTGCAGGAACTTCAAACCGGCACTAGGAAACAGACTGAGAAACCAGAGTAAAAGTTTCTCCTGCAACCCGTTCCCTTTGTGCTAGATGAACGAACGTCTCTCCACATGCTCAGTTTTGAGAGATAAGTGTGTGTGAAAGCCGTCCTTCAACTAGCTTGTTGGGAACACAAAGTTTCTTTTCAGTTTCCAAACTCCACTCCATACATATATATGGGAAGGTACTAGCTCCAACTCGGTTTTACAGTGAAAACTGCAGGAACTTCAAACCGGCACTAGGAAACAGACTGAGAAACCAGAGTAAAAGTTTCTCCTGCAACCCGTTCCCTTTGTGCTAGATGAACGAACGTCTCTCCACATGCTCAGTTCTGAGAGATAAGTGTGTGTGAAAGCCGTCCTTCAACTAGCTTGTTGGGAACACAAAGTTTCTTTTCAGTTTCCAACTCCACTCCATACATATATATGGGAAGGTACTAGCTCCAACTCGGTTTTACAGTGAAAACTGCAGGAACTTCAAACCGGCACTAGGAAACAGACTGAGAAACCAGAGTAAAAGTTTCTCCTGCAACCCGTTCCCTTTGTGCTAGATGAACGAACGTCTCTCCACATGCTCAGTTTTGAGAGATAAGTGTGTGTGAAAGCCGTCCTTCAACTAGCTTGTTGGGAACACAAAGTTTCTTTTCAGTTTCCAACTCCACTCCATACATATATATGGGAAGGTACTAGCTCCAACTCGGTTTTACAGTGAAAACTGCAGGAACTTCAAACCGGCACTAGGAAACAGACTGAGAAACCAGAGTAAAAGTTTCTCCTGCAACCCGTTCCCTTTGTGCTAGATGAACGAACGTCTCTCCACATGCTCAGTTCTGAGAGATAAGTGTGTGTGAAAGCCGTCCTTCAACTAGCTTGTTGGGAACACAAAGTTTCTTTTCAGTTTCCAACTCCACTCCATACATATATATGGGAAGGTACTAGCTCCAACTCGGTTTTACAGTGAAAACTGCAGGAACTTCAAACCGGCACTAGGAAACAGACTGAGAAACCAGAGTAAAAGTTTCTCCTGCAACCCGTTCCCTTTGTGCTAGATGAACGAACGTCTCTCCACATGCTCAGTTTTGAGAGATAAGTGTGTGTGAAAGCCGTCCTTCAACTAGCTTGTTGGGAACACAAAGTTTCTTTTCAGTTTCCAACTCCACTCCATACATATATATGGGAAGGTACTAGCTCCAACTCGGTTTTACAGTGAAAACTGCAGGAACTTCAAACCGGCACTAGGAAACAGACTGAGAAACCAGAGTAAAAGTTTCTCCTGCAACCCGTTCCCTTTGTGCTAGATGAACGAACGTCTCTCCACATGCTCAGTTCTGAGAGATAAGTGTGTGTGAAAGCCGTCCTTCAACTAGCTTGTTGGGAACACAAAGTTTCTTTTCAGTTTCCAACTCCACTCCATACATATATATGGGAAGGTACTAGCTCCAACTCGGTTTTACAGTGAAAACTGCAGGAACTTCTAACCGGCACTAGGAAACAGACTGAGAAACCAGAGTAAAAGTTTCTCCTGCAACCCGTTCCCTTTGTGCTAGATGAACGAACGTCTCTCCACATGCTCAGTTTTGAGAGATAAGTGTGTGTGAAAGCCGTCCTTCAACTAGCTTGTTGGGAACACAAAGTTTCTTTTCAGTTTCCAACTCCACTCCATACATATATATGGGAAGGAACTAGCTCCAACTCGGTTTTACAGTGAAAACTGCAGGAACTTCAAACCGGCACTAGGAAACAGACTGAGAAACCAGAGTAAAAGTTTCTCCTGCAAACCGTTCCCTTTGTGCTAGATGAACGAACGTCTCTCCACATGCTCAGTTTTGAGAGATAAGTGTGTGTGAAAGCCGTCCTTCAACTAGCTTGTTGGGAACACAAAGTTTCTTTTCAGTTTCCAACTCCACTCCATACATATATATGGGAAGGTACTAGCTCCAACTCGGTTTTACAGTGAAAACTGCAGGAACTTCAAACCGGCACTAGGAAACAGACTGAGAAACCAGAGTAAAAGTTTCTCCTGCAACCCGTTCCCTTTGTGCTAGATGAACGAACGTCTCTCCACATGCTCAGTTCTGAGAGATAAGTGTGTGTGAAAGCCGTCCTTCAACTAGCTTGTTGGGAACACAAAGTTTCTTTTCAGTTTCCAACTCCACTCCATACATATATATGGGAAGGTACTAGCTCCAACTCGGTTTTACAGTGAAAACTGCAGGAACTTCAAACCGGCACTAGGAAACAGACTGAGAAACCAGAGTAAAAGTTTCTCCTGCAACCCGTTCCCTTTGTGCTAGATGAACGAACGTCTCTCCACATGCTCAGTTCTGAGAGATAAGTGTGTGTGAAAGCCGTCCTTCAACTAGCTTGTTGGGAACACAAAGTTTCTTTTCAGTTTCCAACTCCACTCCATACATATATATGGGAAGGTACTAGCTCCAACTCGGTTTTACAGTGAAAACTGCAGGAACTTCAAACCGGCACTAGGAAACAGACTGAGAAACCAGAGTAAAAGTTTCTCCTGCAACCCGTTCCCTTTGTGCTAGATGAACGAACGTCTCTCCACATGCTCAGTTCTGAGAGATAAGTGTGTGTGAAAGCCGTCCTTCACCTAGCTTGTTGGGAACACAAAGTTTCTTTTCAGTTGCCAACTCCACTCCATACATATATATGGGAAGGTACTAGCTCCAACTCGGTTTTACAGTGAAAACTGCAGGAACTTCAAACCGGCACTAGGAAACAGACTGAGAAACCAGAGTAAAAGTTTCTCCTGCAACCCGTTCCCTTTGTGCTAGATGAACGAACGTCTCTCCACATGCTCAGTTCTGAGAGATAAGTGTGTGTGAAAGCCGTCCTTCAACTAGCTTGTTGGGAACACAAAGTTTCTTTTCAGTTGCAAACTCCACTCCATACATATATATGGGAAGGTACTAGCTCCAACTCGGTTTTACAGTGAAAACTGCAGGAACTTCAAACCGGCACTAGGAAACAGACTGAGAAACCAGAGTAAAAGTTTCTCCTGCAACCCGTTCCCTTTGTGCTAGATGAACGAACGTCTCTCCACATGCTCAGTTCTGAGAGATAAGTGTGTGTGAAAGCCGTCCTTCACCTAGCTTGTTGGGAACACAAAGTTTCTTTTCAGTTGCAAACTCCACTCCATACATATATATGGGGAGGTACTAGCTCCAACTCGGTTTTACAGTGAAAACTGCAGGAACTTCAAACCGGCACTAGGAAACAGACTGAGAAACCAGAGTAAAAGTTTCTCCTGCAACCCGTTCCCTTTGTGCTAGATGAACGAACGTCTCTCCACATGCTCAGTTCTGAGAGATAAGTGTGTGTGAAAGCCGTCCTTCACCTAGCTTGTTGGGAACACAAAGTTTCTTTTCAGTTGCAAACTCCACTCCATACATATATATGGGGAGGTACTAGCTCCAACTCGGTTTTACAGTGAAAACTGCAGGAACTTCAAACCGGCACTAGGAAACAGACTGAGAAACCAGAGTAAAAGTTTCTCCTGCAACCCGTTCCCTTTGTGCTAGATGAACGAACGTCTCTCCACATGCTCAGTTCTGAGAGATAAGTGTGTGTGAAAGCCGTCCTTCACCTAGCTTGTTGGGAACACAAAGTTTCTTTTCAGTTGCAAACTCCACTCCATACATATATATGGGAGGTACTAGCTCCAACTCGGTTTTACAGTGAAAACTGCAGGAACTTCAAACCGGCACTAGGAAACAGACTGAGAAACCAGAGTAAAAGTTTCTCCTGCAACCCGTTCCCTTTGTGCTAGATGAACGAACGTCTCTCCACATGCTCAGTTCTGAGAGATAAGTGTGTGTGAAAGCCGTCCTTCAACTAGCTTGTTGGGAACACAAAGTTTCTTTTCAGTTTCCAACTCCACTCCATACATATATATGGGAAGGTACTAGCTCCAACTCGGTTTTACAGTGAAAACTGCAGGAACTTCAAACCGGCACTAGGAAACAGACTGAGAAACCAGAGTAAAAGTTTCTCCTGCAACCCGTTCCCTTTGTGCTAGATGAACGAACGTCTCTCCACATGCTCAGTTCTGAGAGATAAGTGTGTGTGAAAGCCGTCCTTCAACTAGCTTGTTGGGAACACAAAGTTTCTTTTCAGTTTCCAACTCCACTCCATACATATATATGGGAAGGTACTAGCTCCAACTCGGTTTTACAGTGAAAACTGCAGGAACTTCAAACCGGCACTAGGAAACAGACTGAGAAACCAGAGTAAAAGTTTCTCCTGCAACCCGTTCCCTTTGTGCTAGATGAACGAACGTCTCTCCACATGCTCAGTTTGAGAGATAAGTGTGTGTGAAAGCCGTCCTTCAACTAGCTTGTTGGGAACACAAAGTTTCTTTTCAGTTTCCAACTCCACTCCATACATATATATGGGAGGTACTAGCTCCAACTCGGTTTTACAGTGAAAACTGCAGGAACTTCAAACCGGCACTAGGAAACAGACTGAGAATCCAGAGTAAAAGTTTCTCCTGCAACCCGTTCCCTTTGTGCTAGATGAACGAACGTCTCTCCACATGCTCAGTTCTGAGAGATAAGTGTGTGTGAAAGCCGTCCTTCACCTAGCTTGTTGGGAACACAAAGTTTCTTTTCAGTTGCAAACTCCACTCCATACATATATATGGGAGGTACTAGCTCCAACTCGGTTTTACAGTGAAAACTGCAGGAACTTCAAACCGGCACTAGGAAACAGACTGAGAAACCAGAGTAAAAGTTTCTCCTGCAACCCGTTCCCTTTGTGCTAGATGAACGAACGTCTCTCCACATGCTCAGTTCTGAGAGATAAGTGTGTGTGAAAGCCGTCCTTCACCTAGCTTGTTGGGAACACAAAGTTTCTTTTCAGTTGCAAACTCCACTCCATACATATATATGGGAGGTACTAGCTCCAACTCGGTTTTACAGTGAAAACTGCAGGAACTTCAAACCGGCACTAGGAAACAGACTGAGAAACCAGAGTAAAAGTTTCTCCTGCAACCCGTTCCCTTTGTGCTAGATGAACGAACGTCTCTCCACATGCTCAGTTCTGAGAGATAAGTGTGTGTGAAAGCCGTCCTTCACCTAGCTTGTTGGGAACACAAAGTTTCTTTTCAGTTGCAAACTCCACTCCATACATATATATGGGAGGTACTAGCTCCAACTCGGTTTTACAGTGAAAACTGCAGGAACTTCAAACCGGCACTAGGAAACAGACTGAGAAACCAGAGTAAAAGTTTCTCCTGCAACCCGTTCCCTTTGTGCTAGATGAACGAACGTCTCTCCACATGCTCAGTTCTGAGAGATAAGTGTGTGTGAAAGCCGTCCTTCACCTAGCTTGTTGGGAACACAAAGTTTCTTTTCAGTTGCAAACTCCACTCCATACATATATATGGGGAGGTACTAGCTCCAACTCGGTTTTACAGTGAAAACTGCAGGAACTTCAAACCGGCACTAGGAAACAGACTGAGAAACCAGAGTAAAAGTTTCTCCTGCAACCCGTTCCCTTTGTGCTAGATGAACGAACGTCTCTCCACATGCTCAGTTCTGAGAGATAAGTGTGTGTGAAAGCCGTCCTTCACCTAGCTTGTTGGGAACACAAAGTTTCTTTTCAGTTGCAAACTCCACTCCATACATATATATGGGAAGGTACTAGCTCCAACTCGGTTTTACAGTGAAAACTGCAGGAACTTCAAACCGGCACTAGGAAACAGACTGAGAAACCAGAGTAAAAGTTTCTCCTGCAACCCGTTCCCTTTGTGCTAGATGAACGAACGTCTCTCCACATGCTCAGTTCTGAGAGATAAGTGTGTGTGAAAGCCGTCCTTCACCTAGCTTGTTGGGAACACAAAGTTTCTTTTCAGTTGCCAACTCCACTCCATACATATATATGGGAGGTACTAGCTCCAACTCGGTTTTACAGTGAAAACTGCAGGAACTTCAAACCGGCACTAGGAAACAGACTGAGAAACCAGAGTAAAAGTTTCTCCTGCAACCCGTTCCCTTTGTGCTAGATGAACGAACGTCTCTCCACATGCTCAGTTCTGAGAGATAAGTGTGTGTGAAAGCCGTCCTTCAACTAGCTTGTTGGGAACACAAAGTTTCTTTTCAGTTGCAAACTCCACTCCATACATATATATGGGGAGGTACTAGCTCCAACTCGGTTTTACAGTGAAAACTGCAGGAACTTCAAACCGGCACTAGGAAACAGACTGAGAAACCAGAGTAAAAGTTTCTCCTGCAACCCGTTCCCTTTGTGCTAGATGAACGAACGTCTCTCCACATGCTCAGTTCTGAGAGATAAGTGTGTGTGAAAGCCGTCCTTCACCTAGCTTGTTGGGAACACAAAGTTTCTTTTCAGTTGCAAACTCCACTCCATACATATATATGGGAGGTACTAGCTCCAACTCGGTTTTACAGTGAAAACTGCAGGAACTTCAAACCGGCACTAGGAAACAGACTGAGAAACCAGAGTAAAAGTTTCTCCTGCAACCCGTTCCCTTTGTGCTAGATGAACGAACGTCTCTCCACATGCTCAGTTCTGAGAGATAAGTGTGTGTGAAAGCCGTCCTTCACCTAGCTTGTTGGGAACACAAAGTTTCTTTTCAGTTGCAAACTCCACTCCATACATATATATGGGAGGTACTAGCTCCAACTCGGTTTTACAGTGAAAACTGCAGGAACTTCAAACCGGCACTAGGAAACAGACTGAGAAACCAGAGTAAAAGTTTCTCCTGCAACCCGTTCCCTTTGTGCTAGATGAACGAACGTCTCTCCACATGCTCAGTTCTGAGAGATAAGTGTGTGTGAAAGCCGTCCTTCACCTAGCTTGTTGGGAACACAAAGTTTCTTTTCAGTTGCAAACTCCACTCCATACATATATATGGGGAGGTACTAGCTCCAACTCGGTTTTACAGTGAAAACTGCAGGAACTTCAAACCGGCACTAGGAAACAGACTGAGAAACCAGAGTAAAAGTTTCTCCTGCAACCCGTTCCCTTTGTGCTAGATGAACGAACGTCTCTCCACATGCTCAGTTCTGAGAGATAAGTGTGTGTGAAAGCCGTCCTTCAACTAGCTTGTTGGGAACACAAAGTTTCTTTTCAGTTGCCAACTCCACTCCATACATATATATGGGAAGGTACTAGCTCCAACTCGGTTTTACAGTGAAAACTGCAGGAACTTCAAACCGGCACTAGGAAACAGACTGAGAAACCAGAGTAAAAGTTTCTCCTGCAACCCGTTCCCTTTGTGCTAGATGAACGAACGTCTCTCCACATGCTCAGTTCTGAGAGATAAGTGTGTGTGAAAGCCGTCCTTCAACTAGCTTGTTGGGAACACAAAGTTTCTTTTCAGTTGCCAACTCCACTCCATACATATATATGGGAAGGTACTAGCTCCAACTCGGTTTTACAGTGAAAACTGCAGGAACTTCAAACCGGCACTAGGAAACAGACTGAGAAACCAGAGTAAAAGTTTCTCCTGCAACCCGTTCCCTTTGTGCTAGATGAACGAACGTCTCTCCACATGCTCAGTTCTGAGAGATAAGTGTGTGTGAAAGCCGTCCTTCAACTAGCTTGTTGGGAACACAAAGTTTCTTTTCAGTTGCAAACTCCACTCCATACATATATATGGGGAAGGTACTAGCTCCAACTCGGTTTTACAGTGAAAACTGCAGGAACTTCAAACCGGCACTAGGAAACAGACTGAGAAACCAGAGTAAAAGTTTCTCCTGCAACCCGTTCCCTTTGTGCTAGATGAACGAACGTCTCTCCACATGCTCAGTTCTGAGAGATAAGTGTGTGTGAAAGCCGTCCTTCACCTAGCTTGTTGGGAACACAAAGTTTCTTTTCAGTTGCAAACTCCACTCCATACATATATATGGGGAGGTACTAGCTCCAACTCGGTTTTACAGTGAAAACTGCAGGAACTTCAAACCGGCACTAGGAAACAGACTGAGAAACCAGAGTAAAAGTTTCTCCTGCAACCCGTTCCCTTTGTGCTAGATGAACGAACGTCTCTCCACATGCTCAGTTCTGAGAGATAAGTGTGTGTGAAAGCCGTCCTTCACCTAGCTTGTTGGGAACACAAAGTTTCTTTTCAGTTGCAAACTCCACTCCATACATATATATGGGGAGGTACTAGCTCCAACTCGGTTTTACAGTGAAAACTGCAGGAACTTCAAACCGGCACTAGGAAACAGACTGAGAAACCAGAGTAAAAGTTTCTCCTGCAACCCGTTCCCTTTGTGCTAGATGAACGAACGTCTCTCCACATGCTCAGTTCTGAGAGATAAGTGTGTGTGAAAGCCGTCCTTCACCTAGCTTGTTGGGAACACAAAGTTTCTTTTCAGTTGCAAACTCCACTCCATACATATATATGGGAAGGTACTAGCTCCAACTCGGTTTTACAGTGAAAACTGCAGGAACTTCAAACCGGCACTAGGAAACAGACTGAGAAACCAGAGTAAAAGTTTCTCCTGCAACCCGTTCCCTTTGTGCTAGATGAACGAACGTCTCTCCACATGCTCAGTTCTGAGAGATAAGTGTGTGTGAAAGCCGTCCTTCACCTAGCTTGTTGGGAACACAAAGTTTCTTTTCAGTTGCAAACTCCACTCCATACATATATATGGGGAGGTACTAGCTCCAACTCGGTTTTACAGTGAAAACTGCAGGAACTTCAAACCGGCACTAGGAAACAGACTGAGAAACCAGAGTAAAAGTTTCTCCTGCAACCCGTTCCCTTTGTGCTAGATGAACGAACGTCTCTCCACATGCTCAGTTCTGAGAGATAAGTGTGTGTGAAAGCCGTCCTTCACCTAGCTTGTTGGGAACACAAAGTTTCTTTTCAGTTGCAAACTCCACTCCATACATATATATGGGAGGTACTAGCTCCAACTCGGTTTTACAGTGAAAACTGCAGGAACTTCAAACCGGCACTAGGAAACAGACTGAGAAACCAGAGTAAAAGTTTCTCCTGCAACCCGTTCCCTTTGTGCTAGATGAACGAACGTCTCTCCACATGCTCAGTTCTGAGAGATAAGTGTGTGTGAAAGCCGTCCTTCACCTAGCTTGTTGGGAACACAAAGTTTCTTTTCAGTTGCAAACTCCACTCCATACATATATATGGGAGGTACTAGCTCCAACTCGGTTTTACAGTGAAAACTGCAGGAACTTCAAACCGGCACTAGGAAACAGACTGAGAAACCAGAGTAAAAGTTTCTCCTGCAACCCGTTCCCTTTGTGCTAGATGAACGAACGTCTCTCCACATGCTCAGTTCTGAGAGATAAGTGTGTGTGAAAGCCGTCCTTCACCTAGCTTGTTGGGAACACAAAGTTTCTTTTCAGTTGCAAACTCCACTCCATACATATATATGGGGAGGTACTAGCTCCAACTCGGTTTTACAGTGAAAACTGCAGGAACTTCAAACCGGCACTAGGAAACAGACTGAGAAACCAGAGTAAAAGTTTCTCCTGCAACCCGTTCCCTTTGTGCTAGATGAACGAACGTCTCTCCACATGCTCAGTTCTGAGAGATAAGTGTGTGTGAAAGCCGTCCTTCACCTAGCTTGTTGGGAACACAAAGTTTCTTTTCAGTTGCAAACTCCACTCCATACATATATATGGGGAGGTACTAGCTCCAACTCGGTTTTACAGTGAAAACTGCAGGAACTTCAAACCGGCACTAGGAAACAGACTGAGAAACCAGAGTAAAAGTTTCTCCTGCAACCCGTTCCCTTTGTGCTAGATGAACGAACGTCTCTCCACATGCTCAGTTCTGAGAGATAAGTGTGTGTGAAAGCCGTCCTTCACCTAGCTTGTTGGGAACACAAAGTTTCTTTTCAGTTGCAAACTCCACTCCATACATATATATGGGGAGGTACTAGCTCCAACTCGGTTTTACAGTGAAAACTGCAGGAACTTCAAACCGGCACTAGGAAACAGACTGAGAAACCAGAGTAAAAGTTTCTCCTGCAACCCGTTCCCTTTGTGCTAGATGAACGAACGTCTCTCCACATGCTCAGTTCTGAGAGATAAGTGTGTGTGAAAGCCGTCCTTCACCTAGCTTGTTGGGAACACAAAGTTTCTTTTCAGTTGCAAACTCCACTCCATACATATATATGGGGAGGTACTAGCTCCAACTCGGTTTTACAGTGAAAACTGCAGGAACTTCAAACCGGCACTAGGAAACAGACTGAGAAACCAGAGTAAAAGTTTCTCCTGCAACCCGTTCCCTTTGTGCTAGATGAACGAACGTCTCTCCACATGCTCAGTTCTGAGAGATAAGTGTGTGTGAAAGCCGTCCTTCACCTAGCTTGTTGGGAACACAAAGTTTCTTTTCAGTTGCAAACTCCACTCCATACATATATATGGGGAGGTACTAGCTCCAACTCGGTTTTACAGTGAAAACTGCAGGAACTTCAAACCGGCACTAGGAAACAGACTGAGAAACCAGAGTAAAAGTTTCTCCTGCAACCCGTTCCCTTTGTGCTAGATGAACGAACGTCTCTCCACATGCTCAGTTCTGAGAGATAAGTGTGTGTGAAAGCCGTCCTTCACCTAGCTTGTTGGGAACACAAAGTTTCTTTTCAGTTGCAAACTCCACTCCATACATATATATGGGGAGGTACTAGCTCCAACTCGGTTTTACAGTGAAAACTGCAGGAACTTCAAACCGGCACTAGGAAACAGACTGAGAAACCAGAGTAAAAGTTTCTCCTGCAACCCGTTCCCTTTGTGCTAGATGAACGAACGTCTCTCCACATGCTCAGTTCTGAGAGATAAGTGTGTGTGAAAGCCGTCCTTCACCTAGCTTGTTGGGAACACAAAGTTTCTTTTCAGTTGCAAACTCCACTCCATACATATATATGGGGAGGTACTAGCTCCAACTCGGTTTTACAGTGAAAACTGCAGGAACTTCAAACCGGCACTAGGAAACAGACTGAGAAACCAGAGTAAAAGTTTCTCCTGCAACCCGTTCCCTTTGTGCTAGATGAACGAACGTCTCTCCACATGCTCAGTTCTGAGAGATAAGTGTGTGTGAAAGCCGTCCTTCACCTAGCTTGTTGGGAACACAAAGTTTCTTTTCAGTTGCAAACTCCACTCCATACATATATATGGGGAGGTACTAGCTCCAACTCGGTTTTACAGTGAAAACTGCAGGAACTTCAAACCGGCACTAGGAAACAGACTGAGAAACCAGAGTAAAAGTTTCTCCTGCAACCCGTTCCCTTTGTGCTAGATGAACGAACGTCTCTCCACATGCTCAGTTCTGAGAGATAAGTGTGTGTGAAAGCCGTCCTTCACCTAGCTTGTTGGGAACACAAAGTTTCTTTTCAGTTGCAAACTCCACTCCATACATATATATGGGAAGGTACTAGCTCCAACTCGGTTTTACAGTGAAAACTGCAGGAACTTCAAACCGGCACTAGGAAACAGACTGAGAAACCAGAGTAAAAGTTTCTCCTGCAACCCGTTCCCTTTGTGCTAGATGAACGAACGTCTCTCCACATGCTCAGTTCTGAGAGATAAGTGTGTGTGAAAGCCGTCCTTCACCTAGCTTGTTGGGAACACAAAGTTTCTTTTCAGTTGCAAACTCCACTCCATACATATATATGGGGAGGTACTAGCTCCAACTCGGTTTTACAGTGAAAACTGCAGGAACTTCAAACCGGCACTAGGAAACAGACTGAGAAACCAGAGTAAAAGTTTCTCCTGCAACCCGTTCCCTTTGTGCTAGATGAACGAACGTCTCTCCACATGCTCAGTTCTGAGAGATAAGTGTGTGTGAAAGCCGTCCTTCACCTAGCTTGTTGGGAACACAAAGTTTCTTTTCAGTTGCAAACTCCACTCCATACATATATATGGGGAGGTACTAGCTCCAACTCGGTTTTACAGTGAAAACTGCAGGAACTTCAAACCGGCACTAGGAAACAGACTGAGAAACCAGAGTAAAAGTTTCTCCTGCAACCCGTTCCCTTTGTGCTAGATGAACGAACGTCTCTCCACATGCTCAGTTCTGAGAGATAAGTGTGTGTGAAAGCCGTCCTTCACCTAGCTTGTTGGGAACACAAAGTTTCTTTTCAGTTGCAAACTCCACTCCATACATATATATGGGGAGGTACTAGCTCCAACTCGGTTTTACAGTGAAAACTGCAGGAACTTCAAACCGGCACTAGGAAACAGACTGAGAAACCAGAGTAAAAGTTTCTCCTGCAACCCGTTCCCTTTGTGCTAGATGAACGAACGTCTCTCCACATGCTCAGTTCTGAGAGATAAGTGTGTGTGAAAGCCGTCCTTCACCTAGCTTGTTGGGAACACAAAGTTTCTTTTCAGTTGCAAACTCCACTCCATACATATATATGGGGAGGTACTAGCTCCAACTCGGTTTTACAGTGAAAACTGCAGGAACTTCAAACCGGCACTAGGAAACAGACTGAGAAACCAGAGTAAAAGTTTCTCCTGCAACCCGTTCCCTTTGTGCTAGATGAACGAACGTCTCTCCACATGCTCAGTTCTGAGAGATAAGTGTGTGTGAAAGCCGTCCTTCACCTAGCTTGTTGGGAACACAAAGTTTCTTTTCAGTTGCAAACTCCACTCCATACATATATATGGGAGGTACTAGCTCCAACTCGGTTTTACAGTGAAAACTGCAGGAACTTCAAACCGGCACTAGGAAACAGACTGAGAAACCAGAGTAAAAGTTTCTCCTGCAACCCGTTCCCTTTGTGCTAGATGAACGAACGTCTCTCCACATGCTCAGTTCTGAGAGATAAGTGTGTGTGAAAGCCGTCCTTCACCTAGCTTGTTGGGAACACAAAGTTTCTTTTCAGTTGCAAACTCCACTCCATACATATATATGGGGAGGTACTAGCTCCAACTCGGTTTTACAGTGAAAACTGCAGGAACTTCAAACCGGCACTAGGAAACAGACTGAGAAACCAGAGTAAAAGTTTCTCCTGCAACCCGTTCCCTTTGTGCTAGATGAACGAACGTCTCTCCACATGCTCAGTTCTGAGAGATAAGTGTGTGTGAAAGCCGTCCTTCACCTAGCTTGTTGGGAACACAAAGTTTCTTTTCAGTTGCAAACTCCACTCCATACATATATATGGGGAGGTACTAGCTCCAACTCGGTTTTACAGTGAAAACTGCAGGAACTTCAAACCGGCACTAGGAAACAGACTGAGAAACCAGAGTAAAAGTTTCTCCTGCAACCCGTTCCCTTTGTGCTAGATGAACGAACGTCTCTCCACATGCTCAGTTCTGAGAGATAAGTGTGTGTGAAAGCCGTCCTTCAACTAGCTTGTTGGGAACACAAAGTTTCTTTTCAGTTGCAAACTCCACTCCATACATATATATGGGAGGTACTAGCTCCAACTCGGTTTTACAGTGAAAACTGCAGGAACTTCAAACCGGCACTAGGAAACAGACTGAGAAACCAGAGTAAAAGTTTCTCCTGCAACCCGTTCCCTTTGTGCTAGATGAACGAACGTCTCTCCACATGCTCAGTTCTGAGAGATAAGTGTGTGTGAAAGCCGTCCTTCACCTAGCTTGTTGGGAACACAAAGTTTCTTTTCAGTTGCAAACTCCACTCCATACATATATATGGGGAGGTACTAGCTCCAACTCGGTTTTACAGTGAAAACTGCAGGAACTTCAAACCGGCACTAGGAAACAGACTGAGAAACCAGAGTAAAAGTTTCTCCTGCAACCCGTTCCCTTTGTGCTAGATGAACGAACGTCTCTCCACATGCTCAGTTCTGAGAGATAAGTGTGTGTGAAAGCCGTCCTTCACCTAGCTTGTTGGGAACACAAAGTTTCTTTTCAGTTGCAAACTCCACTCCATACATATATATGGGGAGGTACTAGCTCCAACTCGGTTTTACAGTGAAAACTGCAGGAACTTCAAACCGGCACTAGGAAACAGACTGAGAAACCAGAGTAAAAGTTTCTCCTGCAACCCGTTCCCTTTGTGCTAGATGAACGAACGTCTCTCCACATGCTCAGTTCTGAGAGATAAGTGTGTGTGAAAGCCGTCCTTCACCTAGCTTGTTGGGAACACAAAGTTTCTTTTCAGTTGCAAACTCCACTCCATACATATATATGGGGAGGTACTAGCTCCAACTCGGTTTTACAGTGAAAACTGCAGGAACTTCAAACCGGCACTAGGAAACAGACTGAGAAACCAGAGTAAAAGTTTCTCCTGCAACCCGTTCCCTTTGTGCTAGATGAACGAACGTCTCTCCACATGCTCAGTTCTGAGAGATAAGTGTGTGTGAAAGCCGTCCTTCACCTAGCTTGTTGGGAACACAAAGTTTCTTTTCAGTTGCAAACTCCACTCCATACATATATATGGGGAGGTACTAGCTCCAACTCGGTTTTACAGTGAAAACTGCAGGAACTTCAAACCGGCACTAGGAAACAGACTGAGAAACCAGAGTAAAAGTTTCTCCTGCAACCCGTTCCCTTTGTGCTAGATGAACGAACGTCTCTCCACATGCTCAGTTCTGAGAGATAAGTGTGTGTGAAAGCCGTCCTTCACCTAGCTTGTTGGGAACACAAAGTTTCTTTTCAGTTGCAAACTCCACTCCATACATATATATGGGAAGGTACTAGCTCCAACTCGGTTTTACAGTGAAAACTGCAGGAACTTCAAACCGGCACTAGGAAACAGACTGAGAAACCAGAGTAAAAGTTTCTCCTGCAACCCGTTCCCTTTGTGCTAGATGAACGAACGTCTCTCCACATGCTCAGTTCTGAGAGATAAGTGTGTGTGAAAGCCGTCCTTCACCTAGCTTGTTGGGAACACAAAGTTTCTTTTCAGTTGCAAACTCCACTCCATACATATATATGGGAAGGTACTAGCTCCAACTCGGTTTTACAGTGAAAACTGCAGGAACTTCAAACCGGCACTAGGAAACAGACTGAGAAACCAGAGTAAAAGTTTCTCCTGCAACCCGTTCCCTTTGTGCTAGATGAACGAACGTCTCTCCACATGCTCAGTTCTGAGAGATAAGTGTGTGTGAAAGCCGTCCTTCACCTAGCTTGTTGGGAACACAAAGTTTCTTTTCAGTTGCAAACTCCACTCCATACATATATATGGGGAGGTACTAGCTCCAACTCGGTTTTACAGTGAAAACTGCAGGAACTTCAAACCGGCACTAGGAAACAGACTGAGAAACCAGAGTAAAAGTTTCTCCTGCAACCCGTTCCCTTTGTGCTAGATGAACGAACGTCTCTCCACATGCTCAGTTCTGAGAGATAAGTGTGTGTGAAAGCCGTCCTTCACCTAGCTTGTTGGGAACACAAAGTTTCTTTTCAGTTGCAAACTCCACTCCATACATATATATGGGAAGGTACTAGCTCCAACTCGGTTTTACAGTGAAAACTGCAGGAACTTCAAACCGGCACTAGGAAACAGACTGAGAAACCAGAGTAAAAGTTTCTCCTGCAACCCGTTCCCTTTGTGCTAGATGAACGAACGTCTCTCCACATGCTCAGTTCTGAGAGATAAGTGTGTGTGAAAGCCGTCCTTCAACTAGCTTGTTGGGAACACAAAGTTTCTTTTCAGTTGCAAACTCCACTCCATACATATATATGGGGAGGTACTAGCTCCAACTCGGTTTTACAGTGAAAACTGCAGGAACTTCAAACCGGCACTAGGAAACAGACTGAGAAACCAGAGTAAAAGTTTCTCCTGCAACCCGTTCCCTTTGTGCTAGATGAACGAACGTCTCTCCACATGCTCAGTTCTGAGAGATAAGTGTGTGTGAAAGCCGTCCTTCACCTAGCTTGTTGGGAACACAAAGTTTCTTTTCAGTTGCAAACTCCACTCCATACATATATATGGGAAGGTACTAGCTCCAACTCGGTTTTACAGTGAAAACTGCAGGAACTTCAAACCGGCACTAGGAAACAGACTGAGAAACCAGAGTAAAAGTTTCTCCTGCAACCCGTTCCCTTTGTGCTAGATGAACGAACGTCTCTCCACATGCTCAGTTCTGAGAGATAAGTGTGTGTGAAAGCCGTCCTTCACCTAGCTTGTTGGGAACACAAAGTTTCTTTTCAGTTGCAAACTCCACTCCATACATATATATGGGGAGGTACTAGCTCCAACTCGGTTTTACAGTGAAAACTGCAGGAACTTCAAACCGGCACTAGGAAACAGACTGAGAAACCAGAGTAAAAGTTTCTCCTGCAACCCGTTCCCTTTGTGCTAGATGAACGAACGTCTCTCCACATGCTCAGTTCTGAGAGATAAGTGTGTGTGAAAGCCGTCCTTCACCTAGCTTGTTGGGAACACAAAGTTTCTTTTCAGTTGCAAACTCCACTCCATACATATATATGGGGAGGTACTAGCTCCAACTCGGTTTTACAGTGAAAACTGCAGGAACTTCAAACCGGCACTAGGAAACAGACTGAGAAACCAGAGTAAAAGTTTCTCCTGCAACCCGTTCCCTTTGTGCTAGATGAACGAACGTCTCTCCACATGCTCAGTTCTGAGAGATAAGTGTGTGTGAAAGCCGTCCTTCACCTAGCTTGTTGGGAACACAAAGTTTCTTTTCAGTTGCAAACTCCACTCCATACATATATATGGGGAGGTACTAGCTCCAACTCGGTTTTACAGTGAAAACTGCAGGAACTTCAAACCGGCACTAGGAAACAGACTGAGAAACCAGAGTAAAAGTTTCTCCTGCAACCCGTTCCCTTTGTGCTAGATGAACGAACGTCTCTCCACATGCTCAGTTCTGAGAGATAAGTGTGTGTGAAAGCCGTCCTTCACCTAGCTTGTTGGGAACACAAAGTTTCTTTTCAGTTGCAAACTCCACTCCATACATATATATGGGGAGGTACTAGCTCCAACTCGGTTTTACAGTGAAAACTGCAGGAACTTCAAACCGGCACTAGGAAACAGACTGAGAAACCAGAGTAAAAGTTTCTCCTGCAACCCGTTCCCTTTGTGCTAGATGAACGAACGTCTCTCCACATGCTCAGTTCTGAGAGATAAGTGTGTGTGAAAGCCGTCCTTCACCTAGCTTGTTGGGAACACAAAGTTTCTTTTCAGTTGCAAACTCCACTCCATACATATATATGGGAGGTACTAGCTCCAACTCGGTTTTACAGTGAAAACTGCAGGAACTTCAAACCGGCACTAGGAAACAGACTGAGAAACCAGAGTAAAAGTTTCTCCTGCAACCCGTTCCCTTTGTGCTAGATGAACGAACGTCTCTCCACATGCTCAGTTCTGAGAGATAAGTGTGTGTGAAAGCCGTCCTTCACCTAGCTTGTTGGGAACACAAAGTTTCTTTTCAGTTGCAAACTCCACTCCATACATATATATGGGGAGGTACTAGCTCCAACTCGGTTTTACAGTGAAAACTGCAGGAACTTCAAACCGGCACTAGGAAACAGACTGAGAAACCAGAGTAAAAGTTTCTCCTGCAACCCGTTCCCTTTGTGCTAGATGAACGAACGTCTCTCCACATGCTCAGTTCTGAGAGATAAGTGTGTGTGAAAGCCGTCCTTCAACTAGCTTGTTGGGAACACAAAGTTTCTTTTCAGTTGCCAACTCCACTCCATACATATATATGGGAAGGTACTAGCTCCAACTCGGTTTTACAGTGAAAACTGCAGGAACTTCAAACCGGCACTAGGAAACAGACTGAGAAACCAGAGTAAAAGTTTCTCCTGCAACCCGTTCCCTTTGTGCTAGATGAACGAACGTCTCTCCACATGCTCAGTTCTGAGAGATAAGTGTGTGTGAAAGCCGTCCTTCACCTAGCTTGTTGGGAACACAAAGTTTCTTTTCAGTTGCAAACTCCACTCCATACATATATATGGGGAGGTACTAGCTCCAACTCGGTTTTACAGTGAAAACTGCAGGAACTTCAAACCGGCACTAGGAAACAGACTGAGAAACCAGAGTAAAAGTTTCTCCTGCAACCCGTTCCCTTTGTGCTAGATGAACGAACGTCTCTCCACATGCTCAGTTCTGAGAGATAAGTGTGTGTGAAAGCCGTCCTTCACCTAGCTTGTTGGGAACACAAAGTTTCTTTTCAGTTGCAAACTCCACTCCATACATATATATGGGGAGGTACTAGCTCCAACTCGGTTTTACAGTGAAAACTGCAGGAACTTCAAACCGGCACTAGGAAACAGACTGAGAAACCAGAGTAAAAGTTTCTCCTGCAACCCGTTCCCTTTGTGCTAGATGAACGAACGTCTCTCCACATGCTCAGTTCTGAGAGATAAGTGTGTGTGAAAGCCGTCCTTCACCTAGCTTGTTGGGAACACAAAGTTTCTTTTCAGTTGCAAACTCCACTCCATACATATATATGGGGAGGTACTAGCTCCAACTCGGTTTTACAGTGAAAACTGCAGGAACTTCAAACCGGCACTAGGAAACAGACTGAGAAACCAGAGTAAAAGTTTCTCCTGCAACCCGTTCCCTTTGTGCTAGATGAACGAACGTCTCTCCACATGCTCAGTTCTGAGAGATAAGTGTGTGTGAAAGCCGTCCTTCACCTAGCTTGTTGGGAACACAAAGTTTCTTTTCAGTTGCAAACTCCACTCCATACATATATATGGGGAGGTACTAGCTCCAACTCGGTTTTACAGTGAAAACTGCAGGAACTTCAAACCGGCACTAGGAAACAGACTGAGAAACCAGAGTAAAAGTTTCTCCTGCAACCCGTTCCCTTTGTGCTAGATGAACGAACGTCTCTCCACATGCTCAGTTCTGAGAGATAAGTGTGTGTGAAAGCCGTCCTTCACCTAGCTTGTTGGGAACACAAAGTTTCTTTTCAGTTGCAAACTCCACTCCATACATATATATGGGAAGGTACTAGCTCCAACTCGGTTTTACAGTGAAAACTGCAGGAACTTCAAACCGGCACTAGGAAACAGACTGAGAAACCAGAGTAAAAGTTTCTCCTGCAACCCGTTCCCTTTGTGCTAGATGAACGAACGTCTCTCCACATGCTCAGTTCTGAGAGATAAGTGTGTGTGAAAGCCGTCCTTCAACTAGCTTGTTGGGAACACAAAGTTTCTTTTCAGTTGCAAACTCCACTCCATACATATATATGGGAGGTACTAGCTCCAACTCGGTTTTACAGTGAAAACTGCAGGAACTTCAAACCGGCACTAGGAAACAGACTGAGAAACCAGAGTAAAAGTTTCTCCTGCAACCCGTTCCCTTTGTGCTAGATGAACGAACGTCTCTCCACATGCTCAGTTCTGAGAGATAAGTGTGTGTGAAAGCCGTCCTTCACCTAGCTTGTTGGGAACACAAAGTTTCTTTTCAGTTGCAAACTCCACTCCATACATATATATGGGAGGTACTAGCTCCAACTCGGTTTTACAGTGAAAACTGCAGGAACTTCAAACCGGCACTAGGAAACAGACTGAGAAACCAGAGTAAAAGTTTCTCCTGCAACCCGTTCCCTTTGTGCTAGATGAACGAACGTCTCTCCACATGCTCAGTTCTGAGAGATAAGTGTGTGTGAAAGCCGTCCTTCACCTAGCTTGTTGGGAACACAAAGTTTCTTTTCAGTTGCAAACTCCACTCCATACATATATATGGGAAGGTACTAGCTCCAACTCGGTTTTACAGTGAAAACTGCAGGAACTTCAAACCGGCACTAGGAAACAGACTGAGAATCCAGAGTAAAAGTTTCTCCTGCAACCCGTTCCCTTTGTGCTAGATGAACGAACGTCTCTCCACATGCTCAGTTCTGAGAGATAAGTGTGTGTGAAAGCCGTCCTTCACCTAGCTTGTTGGGAACACAAAGTTTCTTTTCAGTTGCAAACTCCACTCCATACATATATATGGGAAGGTACTAGCTCCAACTCGGTTTTACAGTGAAAACTGCAGGAACTTCAAACCGGCACTAGGAAACAGACTGAGAACCAGAGTAAAAGTTTCTCCTGCAACCCGTTCCCTTTGTGCTAGATGAACGAACGTCTCTCCACATGCTCAGTTCTGAGAGATAAGTGTGTGTGAAAGCCGTCCTTCACCTAGCTTGTTGGGAACACAAAGTTTCTTTTCAGTTGCCAACTCCACTCCATACATATATATGGGAAGGTACTAGCTCCAACTCGGTTTTACAGTGAAAACTGCAGGAACTTCAAACCGGCACTAGGAAACAGACTGAGAAACCAGAGTAAAAGTTTCTCCTGCAACCCGTTCCCTTTGTGCTAGATGAACGAACGTCTCTCAACATGCTCAGTCCTGAGAGATAAGTGTGTGTGAAAGCCGTCCTTCACCTAGCTTGTTGGGAACACAAAGTTTCTTTTCAGTTTCCAACTCCACTCCATACATATATATGGGAAGGTACTAGCTCCAAATCGGTTTTACAGTGAAAACTGCAGGAACTTCTAACCGGCACTAGGAAACAGACTGAGAAACCAGAGTAAAAGTTTCTCCTGCAACCCGTTCCCTTTGTGCTAGATGAACGAACGTCTCTCCACATGCTCAGTTCTGAGAGATAAGTGTGTGTGAAAGCCGTCCTTCAACTAGCTTGTTGGGAACACAAAGTTTCTTTTCAGTTGCAAACTCCACTCCATACATATATATGGGAGGTACTAGCTCCAACTCGGTTTTACAGTGAAAACTGCAGGAACTTCAAACCGGCACTAGGAAACAGACTGAGAAACCAGAGTAAAAGTTTCTCCTGCAACCCGTTCCCTTTGTGCTAGATGAACGAACGTCTCTCCACATGCTCAGTTCTGAGAGATAAGTGTGTGTGAAAGCCGTCCTTCACCTAGCTTGTTGGGAACACAAAGTTTCTTTTCAGTTGCAAACTCCACTCCATACATATATATGGGGAGGTACTAGCTCCAACTCGGTTTTACAGTGAAAACTGCAGGAACTTCAAACCGGCACTAGGAAACAGACTGAGAAACCAGAGTAAAAGTTTCTCCTGCAACCCGTTCCCTTTGTGCTAGATGAACGAACGTCTCTCCACATGCTCAGTTCTGAGAGATAAGTGTGTGTGAAAGCCGTCCTTCAACTAGCTTGTTGGGAACACAAAGTTTCTTTTCAGTTTCCAACTCCACTCCATACATATATATGGGAAGGTACTAGCTCCAACTCGGTTTTACAGTGAAAATCTGCAGGAACTTCAAACCGGCACTAGGAAACAGACTGAGAAACCAGAGTAAAAGTTTCTCCTGCAACCCGTTCCCTTTGTGCTAGATGAACGAACGTCTCTCCACATGCTCAGTTCTGAGAGATAAGTGTGTGTGAAAGCCGTCCTTCAACTAGCTTGTTGGGAACACAAAGTTTCTTTTCAGTTGCAAACTCCACTCCATACATATATATGGGAAGGTACTAGCTCCAACTCGGTTTTACAGTGAAAACTGCAGGAACTTCAAACCGGCACTAGGAAACAGACTGAGAAACCAGAGTAAAAGTTTCTCCTGCAACCCGTTCCCTTTGTGCTAGATGAACGAACGTCTCTCCACATGCTCAGTTCTGAGAGATAAGTGTGTGTGAAAGCCGTCCTTCACCTAGCTTGTTGGGAACACAAAGTTTCTTTTCAGTTGCCAACTCCACTCCATACATATATATGGGAAGGTACTAGCTCCAACTCGGTTTTACAGTGAAAACTGCAGGAACTTCAAACCGGCACTAGGAAACAGACTGAGAAACCAGAGTAAAAGTTTCTCCTGCAACCCGTTCCCTTTGTGCTAGATGAACGAACGTCTCTCCACATGCTCAGTTCTGAGAGATAAGTGTGTGTGAAAGCCGTCCTTCAACTAGCTTGTTGGGAACACAAAGTTTCTTTTCAGTTGCCAACTCCACTCCATACATATATATGGGAAGGTACTAGCTCCAACTCGGTTTTACAGTGAAAACTGCAGGAACTTCAAACCGGCACTAGGAAACAGACTGAGAAACCAGAGTAAAAGTTTCTCCTGCAACCCGTTCCCTTTGTGCTAGATGAACGAACGTCTCTCCACATGCTCAGTTCTGAGAGATAAGTGTGTGTGAAAGCCGTCCTTCAACTAGCTTGTTGGGAACACAAAGATTCTTTTCAGTTGCCAACTCCACTCCATACATATATATGGGAAGGAACTAGCTCCAACTCTGTTTCAAAGTGAAAACTGCAGGAACTTCAAACCGGCACTAGTAAACAGACTGAGAAACCAGAGTAAAAGTTTCTCCTGCAACCCGTTCCCTTTGTGCTAGATGAACGAACGTCTCTCAACATGCTCAGCACTGAGAGATAAGTGGGTGGGAAAGCCGTCCTTCAACTAGCTTGTTGGGAACACAAAGTTTCTTTTCAGTTTCCAAATCCACTCCATACATATATATGGGAAGGAACTAGCTCCAACTCTGTTTTACAGTGAAAACTGCAGGAACTTCAAACCGGCACTAGGAAACAGACTGAGAAACCAGAGTAAAAGTTTCTCCTGCAACCCGTTCCCTTTGTGCTAGATGAAAGAACGTCTCTCAACATGCTCAGCACTGAGAGATAAGTGGGTGTGAAAGCCGTCCTTCAACTAGCTTGTTGGGAACACAAAGTTTCTTTTCAGTTTCCAACTCCACTCCATACATATATATGGGAAGGTACTAGCTCCAACTCGGTTTTACAGTGAAAACTGCAGGAACTTCAAACCGGCACTAGGAAACAGACTGAGAAACCAGAGTAAAAGTTTCTCCAGTAACTCGTTCCCATTGGGCTAGATGAAAGAACTTCTCTCCACATGCTCAGTTTTGACAGATTAGTGTGTGTGAAAGCCGTCCTTCAACTAGCTTGTTGGGAAAACAAAGTTTCTTTTCAGTTTCCAACTAAACTCCATACATATATATGGTAAGGTACTAGCTCCAACTCGGTTTTACAGTGAAAACTGCAGGAACTTCTAACCGGCACTAGGAAACAGACAGATAAACCCGAGTAAAAGTTTCTCCTGCAACCCGTTCCCTTTGTGCTAGATGAACGAACGTCTCTCCACATGCTCAGTTCCTGAGAGATAAGTGTGTGTGAAAGCCGTCCTTCACCTAGCTTGTTGGGAACACAAAGTTTCTTTTCAGTTGCCAACTCCACTCCATACATATATATGGGAAGGTACTAGCTCCAACTCGGTTTTACAGTGAAAACTGCAGGAACTTCTAACCGGCACTAGGAAACAGACATGAGAAACCAGAGCTAAAAGTTTCTCCTGCAAACCGTTCCCTTTGTGCTAGATGAACGAACGTCTCTCCAAATGCTCAGTTTTGAGAGATAAGTGTGTGTGAAAGCCGTCCTTCAAATAGCTTGTTGGGAACACAAAGTTTCTTTTCAGTTTCCAACTCCACTCCATACATATATATGGGAAGGTACTAGCTCCAACTCTGTTTTACAGTGAAAACTGCAGGAACTTCAAACCGGCACTAGGAAACAGACTGAGAAAGCAGAGTAAAAGTTTCTCCTGCAACCCTTTCCCTTTGTGCTAGATGAACGAACGTCTCTCAACATGCTCAGTTTTGAGAGATAAGTGTGTGTGAAAGCCGTCCTTCAACTAGCTTGTTGGGAACACAAAGTTTCTTTTCAGTTTCCAACTCCACATCCATACATATATATGGGAAGGTACTAGCTCCCAACTCGGATTTTACAGTGAAAACTGCAGGAACTTCAAACCGGCACTAGGAAACAGACTGAGAAACCAGAGTAAAAGTTTCTCCTGCAACCCGTTCCCTTTGTGCTAGATGAACGAACGTCTCTCCACATGCTCAGTTCTGAGAATAAGTGTGTGTGAAAGCCGTCCTTCAACTAGCTTGTTGGGAACACAAAGTTTCTTTTCAATTTCCAACTCCACTCCATACATATATATGGGAGGTACAAGCTCCAACTCGGTTTTACAGTGAAAACTGCAGGAACTTCAAACCGGCACTAGGAAACAGACTGAGAAACCAGAGTAAAAGTTTCTCCTGCAACCCGTTCCCATTTGTGCTAGATGAACGAACGTCTCTCCACATGCTCAGTTCTGAGAGATAAGTGTGTGTGAAAGCCGTCCTTCAACTAGCTTGTTGGGAACACAAAGTTTCTTTTCAGTTGCAAACTCCACTCCATACATATATATGGAAGGTACTAGCTCCAACTAGGTTTTACAGTGATAACTGCAGGAACTTCAAACCGGCACTAGGAAACAGACTAGATAAACCAGAGTAAAAGTTTCTCCTGCAACCCGTTCCCTTTGTGCTAGATGAACGAACGTCTCTCAACATGCTCAGTTCTGAGAGATATGTGTGTGTGAAAGCCGTCCTTCAACTAGCTTGTTGGGAACACAAAGTTTCTTTTCAGTTTCAACTCCACTCCGATACAATATATGGGAAGGAACTAGCTCCAACTCGGTTTTACAGTGAAAACTGCAGGAACTTCAAACCGGCACTAGGAAACAGACTGAGAATGCCAGAGTAAAAGTTTCTCCTGCAAACCGGTTCCCTTTGTGCTAGATGAACGAACGTCTCTCAACATGCTCAGTCATGAGAGATAAGTGTGTGTGAAAGCCGTTCTTCAACTAGCTTGTTGGGAACACGAAATTTCTTTTCAGTTTCCAACTCCACTCCATACTATATATATGGGATGGTACTAGCTCCAACTCGGTTTTACAGTGAAAACTGCAGGAACTTCAAACCGGCACTAGGAAACAGACTGAGAAACCAGAGTAAAAGTTTCTCCTGCAACCCGTTCCCTTTGTGCTAGATGAACGAACGTCTCTCCACATGCTCAGTTCTGAGAGATAAGTGTGTGTGAAAGCCGTCCTTCACCTAGCTTGTTGGGAACACAAAGTTTCTTTTCAGTTGCCAACTCCACTCCATACATATATATGGGAAGGTACTAGCTCCAACTCGGTTTTACAGTGAAAACTGCAGGAACTTCAAACCGGCACTAGGAAACAGACTGAGAAACCAGAGTAAAAGTTTCTCCTGCAAACCGTTCCCCTTTGTGCTAGATGAACGAACGTCTCTCCACATGCTCAGTTCTGAGAGATAAGTGTGTGTGAAAGCCGTCCTTCAACTAGCTTGTTGGGAACACAAAGTTTCTTTTCAGTTTCCAACTCCACTCCATACATATATATGGGAAGGTACTAGCTCCAAATCGGTTTTAGTGTGAAAACTGCAGGAACTTCAAACCGGCACTAGGAAACAGACTGAGAACCAGAGTAAAAGTTTCTCCTGCAACCCGTTCCCTTTGTGCTAGATGAACGAACGTCTCTCCACATGCTCAGTCCTGAGAGATAAGTGTGTGTGAAAGCCGTACTTCAACTAGCTTGTTGGGAACACAAAGTTTCTTTTCAGTTTCCAACTCCACTCCATACATATATATGGGTAGGTACTAGCTCCAACTCGGTTTTACAGTGAAAACTGCAGGAACTTCTAACCGGCACTAGGAAACAGACTGAGAAACCAGAGTAAAAGTTTCTCCTGCAACCCGTTCCCTTTGTGCTAGATGAACGAACGTCTCTCCACATGCTCAGTTTTGAGAGATAAGTGTGTGTGAAAGCCATTCTTCAACTAGATTGTTGGGAACACAAAGTTTCTCTTCAGTTGCAAACTCCACTCCATACATATATATGGGGAGGTACTAGCTCCAACTCGGTTTTACAGTGAAAACTGCAGGAACTTCAATCAGGCACTAGGAAACAGACTGAGAAACCAGAGTAAAAGTTTCTCCTGCAACCCGTTCCCTTTTTGCTAGATGAACGAACGTCTCTCCACATGCTCAGTTCTGAGAGATAAGTGTGTGTTAAAGGCGTACTTCACCTAAGCTTGTTGGGAACACAAAGTTTCTTTTAGGATGCAATCTCCACTCCATACATATATATGGGGAGGTACTAGCTCCAACTCGGTTTTACAGTGAAAACTGCAGGAACTTCAAACCGGCACTAGGAAACAGACTGAGAAACCAGAGTAAAAGTTTCTCCTGCAACCCGTTCCCTTTGTGCTAGATGAACGAACGTCTCTCCACATGCTCAGTTCTGAGAGATAAGTGTGTGTGAAGCCGTCCTTCACCCAGCTTGTTGTGAACACAAAGTTTCTCTTCAGTTGCAAACTCCACTCCATACATATATATGGGGAGGTACTAGCTCCAACTCGGTTTTACAGTGAAAACTGCAGGAACTTCAAACCGGCACTAGGAAACAGACTGAGAAACCAGAGTAAAAGTTTCTCCTGCAACCCGTTCCCTTTGTGCTAGATGAACGAACGTCTCTCCACATGCTCAGTTCTGAGAGATAAGTGTGTGTGAAAGCCGTCCTTCACCTAGCTTGTTGGGAACACAAAGTTTCTCTTCAGTTGCCAAATCCACTCCATACATATATATGGGAAGGTACTAGCTCCAACTCGGTTTTACAGTGAAAACTGCAGGAACTTCAAACCGGCACTAGGAAACAGACTGAGAAACCAGAGTAAAAGTTTCTCCTGCAACCCGTTCCCTTTGTGCTAGATGAACGAACGTCTCTCCACATGCTCAGTTCTGAGAGATAAGTGTGTGTGAAAGCCGTCCTTCACCTAGCTTGTTGGGAACACAAAGTTTCTTTTCAGTTGCAAACTCCACTCCATACATATATATGGGATGGTACTAGCTCCAACTCGGTTTTACAGTGAAAACTGCAGGAACTTCAAACCGGCACTAGGAAACAGACTGAGAAACCAGAGTAAAAGTTTCTCCTGCAACCCGTTCCCTTTGTGCTAGATGAACGAACGTCTCTCCACATGCTCAGTTCTGAGAGATAAGTGTGTGTGAAAGCCGTCCTTCAACTAGCTTGTTGGGAACACAAAGTTTCTTTTCAGTTGCCAACTCCACTCCATACATATATATGGGTAAGTACTAGCTCCAACTCTGTTTTACAGTGAAAACTGCAGGAACTTCAAACCGGCACTAGGAAACAGACTGAGAAACCAGAGTAAAAGTTTCTCCTGCAACCCGTTCCCTTTGTGCTAGATGAACGAACGTCTCTCCACATGCTCAGTTCTGAGAGATAAGTGTGTGTGAAAGCCGTCCTTCAACTAGCTTGTTGGGAACACAAAGTTTCTTTTCAGTTGCCAACTCCACTCCATACATATATATGGGAAGGTACTAGCTCCAACTCGGTTTTACAGTGAAAACTGCAGGAACTTCAAACCGGAACTAGGAAACAGACTGAGAAAGCAGAGTAAAAGTTTCTCCTGCAACCCGTTCCCTTTGTGCTAGATGAACGAACGTCTCTCCACATGCTCAGTTTCTGAGAGATAAGTGTGTGTGAAAGCCGTCCTTCAACTAGCTTGTTGGGAACACAAAGTTTCTTTTCAGTTTCCAACTCCACTCCATACATATATATGGGAAGGTACTAGCTCCAACTCGGTTTTACAGTGAAAACTGCAGGAACTTCAAACCGGCACTAGGAAACAGACTGAGAAATCCAGAGTAAAAGTTTCTCCTGCAACCCGTTCCCTTTGTGCTAGATGAACGAACGTCTCTCCACATGCTCAGTTCTGAGAGATAAGTGTGTGTGAAAGCCGTTCCTTCAACTAGCTTGTTGGGAACACAAAGTTTCTTTTCAGTTTCCAACTCCACTCCATACATATATATGGTAAGGTACTAGCTCCAACTCGGTTTTACAGTGAAAACTGCAGGAACTTCAAACCGGCACTAGGAAACAGACTGAGAAACCAGAGTAAAAGTTTCTCCTGCAACCCGTTCCCTTTGTGCTAGATGAACGAACGTCTCTCCACATGCTCAGTTTTGAGAGATAAGTGTGTGTGAAAGCCGTCCTTCAACTAGCTTGTTGGGAACACAAAGTTTCTCTTTCAGTTGCAAACTCCACTCCATACATATATATGGGGAGGTACTAGCTCCAACTCGGTTTTACAGTGAAAACTGCAGGAACTTCAAACCGGCACTAGGAAACAGACTGAGAAACCAGAGTAAAAGTTTCTCCTGCAACCCGTTCCCTTTGTGCTAGATGAACGAACGTCTCTCCACATGCTCAGTTCTGAGAGATAAGTGTGTGTGAAAGCCGTCCTTCACCTAGCTTGTTGGGAACACAAAGTTTCTTTTCAGTTGCAACTCCACTCCATACATATATATGGGGAGGTACTAGCTCCAACTCGGTTTTACAGTGAAAACTGCAGGAACTTCAAACCGGCACTAGGAAACAGACTGAGAAACCAGAGTAAAAGTTTCTCCTGCAACCCGTTCCCTTTGTGCTAGATGAACGAACGTCTCTCCACATGCTCAGTTCTGAGAGATAAGTGTGTGTGAAGCCGTCCTTCACCTAGCTTGTTGGGAACACAAAGTTTCTCTTCAGTTGCAAACTCCAATCCATACATATATATGGGGAGGTACTAGCTCCAACTCGGTTTTACAGTGAAAACTGCAGGAACTTCAAACCGGCACTAGGAAACAGACTGAGAAACCAGAGTAAAAGTTTCTCCTACAAACCGTTCCCTTTGTGCTAGATGAACGAACGTCTCTCCACATGCTCAGTTCTGAGAGATAAGTGTGTGTGAAAGCCGTCCTTCACCTAGCTTGTTGGGAACACAAAGTTTCTCTTCAGTTGCAAACTCCACTCCATACATATATATGGGGAGGTACTAGCTTCAACTCGGTTTTACAGTGAAAACTGCAGGAACTTCAAACCGGCACTAGGAAACAGACTGAGAAACCAGAGTAAAAGTTTCTCCTGCAACCCGTTCCCTTTGTGCTAGATGAACGAACGTCTCTCCACATGCTCAGTTCTGAGAGATAAGTGTTTGTGAAAGCCGTCCTTCAACTAGCTTGTTGGGAACACAAAGTTTCTTTTCAGTTTCCAACTCCACTCCATACATATATATGGGAAGGTACTAGCTCCAACTCGGTTTTACAGTGAAAACTGCAGGAACTTCAAACCGGCACTCGGAAACAGACTGAGAAACCAGAGTAAAAGTTTCTCCTGCAACCCGTTCCCTTTGTGCTAGATGAACGAACGTCTCTCCACATGCTCAGTTTTGAGAGATAAGTGTGTGTGAAAGCCGTCCTTCAAATAGCTTGTTGGGAACACAAAGTTTCTTTTCAGTTGCCAACTCCACTCCATACATATATGGGAAGGTACTAGCTCCAACTCGGTTTTACAGTGAAAACTGCAGGAACTTCAAACCGGCACTAGGAAACAGACTGAGAAACCAGAGTAAAAGTTTCTCCTGCAACCCGTTCCCTTTGTGCTAGATGAACGAACGTCTCTCCACATGCTCAGTTCTGAGAGATAAGTGTGTGTGAAAGCCGTCCTTCACCTAGCTTGTTGGGAACACAAAGTTTCTTTTCAGTTGCAAACTCCACTCCATACATATATATGGGAAGGTACTAGCTCCAACTCGGTTTTACAGTGAAAACTGCAGGAACTTCAAACCGGCACTAGGAAACAGACTGAGAAACCAGAGTAAAAGTTTCTCCTGCAACCCGTTCCCTTTGTGCTAGATGAACGAACGTCTCTCCACATGCTCAGTTCTGAGAGATAAGTGTGTGTGAAAGCCGTCCTTCACCTAGCTTGTTGGGAACACAAAGTTTCTTTTCAGTTGCCAACTCCACTCCATACATATATATGGGTTGGTACTAGCTCCAACTCGGTTTTACAGTGAAAACTGCAGGAACTTCAAACCGGCACTAGGAAACAGACTGAGAAACCAGAGTAAAAGTTTCTCCTGCAACCCGTTCCCTTTGTGCTAGATGAACGAACGTCTCTCCACATGCTCAGTTCTGAGAGATAAGTGTGTGTGAAAGCCGTCCTTCACCTAGCTTGTTGGGAACACAAAGTTTCTTTTCAGTTGCAACTCCACTCCATACATATATATGGGAAGGTACTAGCTCCAACTCGGTTTTACAGTGAAAACTGCAGGAACTTCAAACCGGCACTAGGAAACAGACTGAGAAACCAGAGTAAAAGTTTCTCCTGCAACCCGTTCCCTTTGTGCTAGATGAACGAACGTCTCTCCACATGCTCAGTTCTGAGAGATAAGTGTGTGTGAAAGCCGTCCTTCACCTAGCTTGTTGGGAACACAAAGTTTCTTTTCAGTTGCAAACTCCACTCCATACATATATATGGGAGGTACTAGCTCCAACTCGGTTTTACAGTGAAAACTGCAGGAACTTCAAACCGGCACTAGGAAACAGACTGAGAATCCAGAGTAAAAGTTTCTCCTGCAACCCGTTCCCTTTGTGCTAGATGAACGAACGTCTCTCCACATGCTCAGTCCTGAGAGATAAGTGTGTGTGAAAGCCGTCCTTCAACTAGCTTGTTGGGAACACAAAGTTTCTTTTCAGTTTCCAACTCCACTCCATACATATATATGGTAAGGTACTAGCTCCAACTCGGTTTTACAGTGAAAACTGCAGGAACTTCTAACCGGCACTAGGAAACAGACTGAGAAACACGAGTAAAAGTTTCTCCTGCAAACCGTTCCCTTTGTGCTAGATGAACGAACGTCTCTCCACATGCTCAGTTTTGAGAGATAAGTGTGTGTGAAAGCCGTACTTCAAATAGCTTGTTGGGAACACAAAGTTTCTTTTCAGTTTCCAACTCCAATCCATACATATATATGGGAAGGAACTAGCTCCAACTCGGTTTTACAGTGAAAGCTGCAGGAACTTCAAACCGGCACTAGGAAACAGACTGAGAAACCAGAGTAAAAGTTTCTCCTGCAACCCGTTCCCTTTGTGCTAGATGAACGAACGTCTCTCCACATGCTCAGTTCTGAGAGATAAGTGTGTGTGAAAGCCGTCCTTCACCTAGCTTGTTGGGAACACAAAGTTTCTTTTCAGTTGCAAACTCCACTCCATACATATATATGGGGAGGTACTAGCTCCAACTCGGTTTTACAGTGAAAACTGCAGGAACTTCAAACCGGCACTAGGAAACAGACTGAGAAACCAGAGTAAAGTTTCTCCTGCAACCCGTTCCCTTTGTGCTAGATGAACGAACGTCTCTCCACATGCTCAGTTCTGAGAGATAAGTGTGTGTGAAAGCCGTCCTTCACCTAGCTTGTTGGGAACACAAAGTTTCTTTTCAGTTGCAACTCCACTCCATACATATATATGGGGAGGTACTAGCTCCAACTCGGTTTTACAGTGAAAACTGCAGGAACTTCTAACCGGCACTAGGAAACAGACTGAGAAACCCGAGTAAAAGTTTCTCCTGCAACCCGTTCCCTTTGTGCTAGATGAACGAACGTCTCTCCACATGCTCAGTTTTGAGAGATAAGTGTGTGTGAAAGCCGTCCTTCAACTAGCTTGTTGGGAACACAAAGATTCTTTTCAGTTGCCAACTCCAATCCATACATATATATGGGAAGGAACTAGCTCCAACTCGGTTTTACAGTGAAAACTGCAGGAACTTTCAAACCGGCACTAGGAAACAGACTGAGAAAGCAGAGTAAAAGTTTCTCCTGCAACCCGTTCCCTTTGTGCTAGATGAACGAACGTCTCTCCACATGCTCAGTCCTGAGAGATAAGTGTGTGTGAAAGCCGTCCTTCAACTAGCTTGTTGGGAACACAAAGTTTCTTTTCAGTTTCCAACTCCACTCCATACATATATATGGGAAGGTACTAGCTCCAACTCGGTTTTACAGTGAAAACTGCAGGAACTTCTAACCGGCACTAGGAAACAGACTGAGAAACCAGAGTAAAAGTTTCTCCTGCAACCAGTTCCCTTTGTGCTAGATGAACGAACGTCTCTCCACATGCTCAGTTCTGAGAGATAAGTGTGTGTGAAAGCCGTCCTTCACCTAGCTTGTTGGGAACACAAAGTTTCTTTTCAGTTTCCAACTCCAGTCCATACATATATATGGGAAGGTACTAGCTCCAACTCGGTTTTACAGTGAAAACTGCAGGAACTTCAAACCGGCACTAGGAAACAGACTGAGAAAGCAGAGTAAAGTTTCTCCTGCAAACCGTTCCCTTTGTGCTAGATGAACGAACGTCTCTCCACATGCTCAGTCCTGAGAGATAAGTGTGTGTGAAAGCCGTCCTTCAACTAGCTTGTTGGGAACACGAAGTTTCTTTTCAGTTGCAAACTCCACTCCATACATATATATGGGATGGTACTAGCTCCAACTCGGTTTTACAGTGAAAACTGCAGGAACTTCAAACAGGCACTAGGAAACAGACTGAGAAACCAGAGTAAAAGTTTCTCCTGCAACCCGTTCCCTTTGTGCTAGATGAACGAACGTCTCTCCACATGCTCAGTTCTGAGAGATAAGTGTGTGTGAAAGCCGTCCTTCACCTAGCTTGTTGGGAACACAAAGTTTCTTTTCAGTTGCAAACTCCACTCCATACATATATATGGGAAGGTACTAGCTCCAACTCGGTTTTACAGTGAAAACTGCAGGAACTTCAAACCGGCACTAGGAAACAGACTGAGAAACCAGAGTAAAAGTTTCTCCTGCAACCCGTTCCCTTTGTGCTAGATGAACGAACGTCTCTCCACATACTCAGTTTCTGAGAGATAAGTGTGTGTGAAAGCCGTCCTTCACCTAGCTTGTTGGGAACACAAAGTTTCTTTTCAGTTGCAAACTCCACTCCATACATATATATGGGAAGGTACTAGCTCCAACTCGGTTTTACAGTGAAAACTGCAGGAACTTCAAACCGGCACTAGGAAACAGACTGAGAATGCAGAGTAAAAGTTTCTCCTGCAACCGGTTCCCTTTGTGCTAGATGAACGAACGTCTCTCCACATGCTCAGCTACTGAGAGATAAGTGTGTGTGAAAGCCGTCCTTCAACTAGCTTGTTGGGAACACAAAGTTTCTTTTCAGTTTCCAACTCCACTCCATACATATATATGGTAAGGTACTAGCTCCAAATCGGTTTCACAGTGAAAACTGCAGGAACTTCTAACCGGCACTAGGAAACAGACAGATAAACCCGAGTAAAAGTTTCTCCTGCAACCCGTTCCCTTTGTGCGAGATGAACGAACGTCTCTCCACATGCTCAGTTTTGAGAGATAAGTGTGTGTGAAAGCCGTACTTCAACTACCTTGTTGGGAACACAAAGTTTCTTTTCAGTTTCCAACTCCAATCCATACATATATATGGGAAGGTACTAGCTCCAACTCGGTTTTACAGTGAAAACTGCAGGAACTTCAAACCGGAACTAGGAAACAGACTGAGAAAGCAGAGTAAAAGTTTCCCCTGCAAACCGTTCCCTTTGTGCTAGATGAACGAACGTCTCTCCACATGCTCAGTTTTGAGAGATAAGTGTGTGTGAAAGCCGTCCTTCAACTAGCTTGTTGGGAACACAAAGTTTCTTTTCAGTTTCCAACTCCACACGATACACATATATGGGAAGGTACTAGCTCCAAATCGGTTTTACAGTGAAAACTGCAGGAACTTCTAACCGGCACTAGGAAACAGACAGATAAACCCGAGTAAAAGTTTCTACTGCAACCCGTTCCCTTTTTGCGAGATGAACGAACGTCTCTCCACATGCTCAGTTTTGAGACATAAGTGTGTTTGAAAGCCATTCTTCAACTAGATTGTTGGGAACACAAAATTTCTCTTCAGTTGCAAACTCCACTCCATACATATATATGGGGAGGTATTAGCTCCAACTCGGTTTTACAGTGAAAACTGCAGGAACTTCAAACCGGCACTAGGAAACAGACTGAGAATGCAGAGTAAAAGTTTCTCCTGCAACCCGTTCCCTTTGTGCTAGATGAACGAACGTCTCTCCACATGCTCAGTTCTGAGAGATAAGTGTTTGTGAAAGCCGTCCTTCACCTAGCTTGTTGGGAACACAAAGTTTCTCTTCAGTTGCAAACTCCACTCCATACATATATATGGGGAGGTACTAGCTCCAACTCGGTTTTACAGTGAAAATTGCAGGAACTTCTAACCGGCACTTGGAAACAGACAGATAAACCCGAGTAAAAGTTTCTCCTGCAACAAGTTCCCTTTGTGCGAGATGAACGAACGTCTCTCCACATGCTCAGTTTTGAGAGATAAGTGTGTGTGAAAGCCGTCCTTCAACAAGCTTGTTGGGAACACGAAGTTTCTTTTCAGTTTCCAACTCCACTCCATATATATATATGGGATGGTACTAGCTCCAACTCGGTTTTACAGTGAAAACTGCAGGAACTTCAAAAAGGCACTAGGAAAAAGACTGAGAAACCAGTGTAAAAGTTTCTCCGGTAACCCGTTCCCATTTGTGCTAGGTGAAAGAACTTCTCTCCACATGCTCAGTTTTGACAGATTAGTGTGTGTGAAAGCCGTCCTTCAACTAGCTTGTTGGGAAAACAAAGTTTCTTTTCAGTTTCCAACTCCACTCCATACATATATATGGTAAGGTACTAGCTCCAACTCGGTTTTACAGTGAAAACTGCAGGAACTTCTAACCGGCACTAGGAAACAGACTGAGATAACCCGAGTAAAGTTTCTCCTGCAAACCGTTCCCTTTGTGCTAGATGAACGAACGTCTCTCCACATGCTCAGTTCTGAGAGATAAGTGTGTGTGAAAGCCGTCCTTCAACTAGCTTGTTGGGAACACAAAGTTTCTTTTCAGTTTCCAACTCCACTCCGATACAATATATGGGAAGGTACTAGCTCCAACTCGGGTTTACAGTGAAAACTGCAGGAACTTCAATCCGGCACTAGGAAACAGACTGAGAATCCAGAGTAAAAGTTTCTCCTGCAACCCGTTCCCTTTGTGCTAGATGAACGAACGTCTCTCCACATGCTCAGCTACTGAGAGATAAGTGTGTGTGAAAGCCGTCCTTCAACTAGCTTGTTGGGAACACAAAGTTTCTTTTCAGTTTCCAACTCCACTCCATACATATATATGGGTAAGGTACTAGCTCCAAATCGGTTTTCACAGTGAAAACTGCAGGAACTTCTAACCGGCACTAGGAAATAGACTGAGAAACCAGAGTAAAAGTTTCTCCTGCAACCCGTTCCCTTTGTGCTAGATGAACGAACGTCTCTCCACATGCTCAGTTTTGAGAGATAAGTGTGTGTGAAAGCCGTCCTTCAACTAGCCTTGTTGGGAACACAAAGTTTCTTTTCAGTTTCCAACTCCACTCCATACATATATATGGGAAGGTACTAGCTCCAACTCGGTTTTACAGTGAAAACTGCAGGAACTTCAAACCGGCACTAGGAAACAGACTGAGAAACCAGAGTAAAAGTTTCTCCCTGCAAACCGTTCCCTTTGTGCTAGATGAACGAACGTCTCTCAACATGCTCAGTTTTGAGAGATAAGTGTGTGTGAAAGCCGTCCTTCAACTAGCTTGTTGGGAACACAAAGTTTCTTTTCAGTTTCCAACTCCACTACGATACACATATATGGGAAGGTACTAGATCCAACTCGGGTTCAGTGTGAAAACTGCAGGAACTTCAAACCGGCACTAGGAAACAGACTGATAATGCAGAGTAAAAGTTTCTCCTGCAACCCGTTCCCTTTGTGCTAGATGAACGAACGTCTCTACACATGCTCAGTCTAGAGAGATAAGTGTGTGTGAAAGCCGTCCTTCAACTAGCTTGTTGGGAACACAAAGTTTCTTTTCAGGTTCCAACTCCACTCCATACATATATATGGGAAGGTACTAGCTCCAAATCGGTTTTACAGTGAAAACTGCAGGAACTTCTAACCGGCACTAGGAAACAGACAGATAAACCCGAGTAAAAGTTTCTCCTGCAAACCGTTCCCTTTTTGCGAGATGAACGAACGTCTCTCCACATGCTCAGTTTTGAGAGATAAGTGTGTTTGAAAGCCATTTTTCAACTAGATTGTTGGGAACACAAAGTTTCTCTTCAGTTGCAAACTCCACTCCATACATTTATATGGGGAGGTACTTAGCTCCAACTCGGTTTTACAGTGAAAACTGCAGGAACTTCAAACCGGCACTAGGAAACAGACTGAGAATGCAGAGTAAAAGTTTCTCCTGCAACCCGTTCCCTTTGTGCTAGATGAACGAACGTCTCTCCACATGCTCAGTTCTGAGAGATAAGTGTGTGTGAAAGCCGTCCTTCACCTAGCTTGTTGGGAACACAAAGTTTCTCTTCAGTTGCAAACTCCACTCCATACATATATATGGGGAGGTACTAGCTCCAACTCGGTTTTACAGTGAAAACTGCAGGAACTTCAAACCGGCACTAGGAAACAGACTGAGAAACCAGAGTAAAAGTTTCTCCTGCAACCCGTTCCCTTTGTGCTAGATGAACGAACGTCTCTCCACATGCTCAGTTCTGAGAGATAAGTGTGTGTGAAAGCCGTCCTTCAACTAGCTTGTTGGGAACACAAAGTTTCTTTTCAGTTTCCAACTCCACTCCATACATATATATGGGAAGGTACTAGCTCCAACTCGGTTTTACAGTGAAAACTGCAGGAACTTGAAACCGGCACTAGGAAACAGACTGAGAATGCAGAGTAAAAGTTTCTCCTGCAACCCGTTCCCTTTGTGCTAGATGAACGAACGTCTCTCCACATGCTCAGTTCTGAGAGATAAGTGTGTGTGAAAGCCGTCCTTCAACTAGCTTGTTGGGAACACAAAGTTTCTTTTCAGTTTCCAAACTCCACTCCATACATATATATGGGAAGGTACTAGCTCCAACTCGGTTTTACAGTGAAAACTGCAGGAACTTCTAACCGGCACTAGGAAACAGACTGAGAAACCAGAGTAAAAGTTTCTCCTGCAACCCGTTCCCTTAGTGCTAGATGAACGAACGTCTCTCCACATGCTCAGTTCTGAGAGATAAGTGTGTGTGAAAGCCGTCCTTCAACTAGCTTGTTGGGAACACAAAGTTTCTCTTCAGTTGCAAACTCCACTCCATACATATATATGGGGAGGTACTAGCTCCAACTCGGTTTTACAGTGAAAACTGCAGGAACTTCAAACCGGCACTAGGAAACAGACTGAGAAACCAGAGTAAAAGTTTCTCCTGCAACCCGTTCCCTTTGTGCTAGATGAACGAACGTCTCTCCACATGCTCAGTTCTGAGAGATAAGTGTGTGTGAAAGCCGTCCTTCAACTAGCTTGTTGGGAACACAAAGTTTCTTTTCAGTTGCCAACTCCACTCCATACTATATATATGGGAAGGTACTAGCTCCAACTCGGTTTTACAGTGAAAACTGCAGGAACTTCAAACCGGCACTAGGAAACAGACTGAGAAACCAGAGTAAAAGTTTCTCCTGCAACCCGTTCCCTTTGTGCTAGATGAACGAACGTCTCTCCACATGCTCAGCTTCTGAGAGATAAGTGTGTGTGAAAGCCGTCCTTCACCAGCTTGTTGGGAACACAAAGTTTCTCTTCAGTTTCAAACTCCACTCCATACAAATATATGGGGAGGTACTAGCTCCAACTCGGTTTCACAGTGAAAACTGCAGGAACTTCAAACCGGCACTAGGAAACAGACTGAGAAAGCAGTGTAAAAGTTTCTCCTGCAACACGTTCCCTTTGTGCTAGATGAACGAACGTCTCTCCACATGCTCAGTTCTCAGAGATAAGTGTGTGTGAAAGCCGTCCTTCACCCAGCTTTTTGTGAACACAAAGTTTCTCTTCAGTTGCAAACTCCACTCCATACATATATATGGGGAGGTACTAGCTCCAACTTGGTTTTACAGTGAAAACTGCAGGAACTTCAAACCGGCACTAGGAAACAGACTGAGAAACCAGATGTAAAAGTTTCTCCTGCAACCCGTTCCCTTTGTGCTAGATGAACGAACGTCTCTCCACATGCTCAGTTCTGAGAGATAAGTGTGTGTGAAAGCCGTCCTTCACCTAGCTTGTTGGGAACACAAAGTTTCTTTTCAGTTGCAAACTCCACTCCATACATATATATGGGGAGGTACTAGCTCCAACTCGGTTTTACAGTGAAAACTGCAGGAACTTCAAACCGGCACTAGGAAACAGACTGAGAAACCAGAGTAAAAGTTTCTCCTGCAACCCGTTCCCTTTGTGCTAGATGAACGAACGTCTCTCCACATGCTCAGTTCTGAGAGATAAGTGTGTGTGAAAGCCGTCCTTCACCTAGCTTGTTGGGAACACAAAGTTTCTCTTCAGTTTCAAACTCCACTCCATACATATATATGGGGAGGTACTAGCTCCAACTCGGTTTTACAGTGAAAACTGCAGGAACTTCAAACCGGCACTAGGAAACAGACTGAGAAACCAGAGTAAAAGTTTCTCCTGCAACACGTTCCCTTTGTGCTAGATGAACGAACGTCTCTCCACATGCTCAGTTCTGAGAGATAAGTGTGTGTGAAAGCCGTCCTTCACCTAGCTTGTTGTGAACACAAAGTTTCTCTTCAGTTGCAAACTCCACTCCATACATATATATGGGGAGGTACTAGCTCCAACTCGGTTTTACAGTGAAAACTGCAGGAACTTCAAACCGGCACTAGGAAACAGACTGAGAAACCAGAGTAAAAGTTTCTCCTGCAACCCGTTCCCTTTGTGCTAGATGAACGAACGTCTCTCCACATGCTCAGTTCTGAGAGATAAGTGTGTGTGAAAGCCGTCCTTCACCTAGCTTGTTGGGAACACAAAGTTTCTCTTCAGTTGCAAACTCCACTCCATACATATATATGGGGAGGTACTAGCTCCAACTCGGTTTACAGTGAAAACTGCAGGAACTTCAAACCGGCACTAGGAAACAGACTGAGAAACCAGAGTAAAAGTTTCTCCTGCAACCCGTTCCCTTTGTGCTAGATGAACGAACGTCTCTCCACATGCTCAGTTCTGAGAGATAAGTGTGTGTGAAAGCCGTCCTTCACCTAGCTTGTTGGGAACACAAAGTTTCTTTTCAGTTTCCAACTCCACTCCATACATATATATGGGAGGTACTAGCTCCAACTCGGTTTTACAGTGAAAACTGCAGGAACTTCAAACCGGCACTAGGAAACAGACTGAGAAACCAGAGTAAAAGTTTCTCCTGCAACCCGTTCCCTTTGTGCTAGATGAACGAACGTCTCTCCACATGCTCAGTTCTGAGAGATAAGTGTGTGTGAAAGCCGTCCTTCAACTAGCTTGTTGGGAACACAAAGTTTCTTTTCAGTTTCCAAACTCCACTCCATACATATATATGGGAAGGTAACTAGCTCCAACTCGGTTTTACAGTGAAAACTAGCAGGAACTTCAAACCGGCACTAGGAAACAGACTGAGAAACCAGAGTAAAAGTTTCTCCTGCAACCCGTTCCCTTTGTGCTAGATGAACGAACGTCTCTCCACATGCTCAGTTCTGAGAGATAAGTGTGTGTGAAAGCCGTCCTTCAACTAGCTTGTTGGGAACACAAAGTTTCTTTTCAGTTGCAACTCCACTCCATACATATATATGGGGAAGGTACTAGCTCCAACTCGGTTTTACAGTGAAAACTGCAGGAACTTCAAACCGGCACTAGGAAACAGACTGAGAAACCAGAGTAAAAGTTTCTCCTGCAACCCGTTCCCTTTGTGCTAGCATGAACGAACGTCTCTCCACATGCTCAGTTTTGAGAGATAAGTGTGTGTGAAAGCCGTCCTTCAACTAGCTTGTTAGGAACACAAAGTTTCTTTTCAGTTTCCAACATCCACTCCATACATATATATGGGAAGGTAACTAGCTCCAACTCGGTTTTACAGTGAAAACTGCAGGAACTTCAAACCGGCACTAGGAAACAGACTGAGAAACCAGAGTAAAAGTTTCTCCTGCAACCCGTTCCCTTTGTGCTAGATGAACGAACGTCTCTCCACATGCTCAGTTTCTGAGAGATAAGTGTGTGTGAAAGCCGTCCTTCACCTAGCTTGTTGGGAACACAAAGTTTCTTTTCAGTTTCCAACTCCACTCCATACATATATATGGGGAAGGTACTAGCTCCAACTCGGTTTTACAGTGAAAACTGCAGGAACTTCTAAACCGGCACTAGGAAACAGACTGAGAAACCAGAGTAAAAGTTTCTCCTGCAACCCGTTCCCTTTGTGCTAGATGAACGAACGTCTCTCCACATGCTCAGTTCTGAGAGATAAGTGTGTGTGAAAGCCGTCCTTCACCTAGCTTGTTGGGAACACAAAGTTTCTTTTCAGTTGCAAACTCCACTCCATACATATATATGGGAGGTACTAGCTCCAACTCGGTTTTACAGTGAAAACTGCAGGAACTTCAAACCGGCACTAGGAAACAGACTGAGAAACCAGAGTAAAAGTTTCTCCTGCAACCCGTTCCCTTTGTGCTAGATGAACGAACGTCTCTCCACATGCTCAGTTCTGAGAGATAAGTGTGTGTGAAAGCCGTCCTTCACCTAGCTTGTTGGGAACACAAAGTTTCTTTTCAGTTGCAACTCCACTCCATACATATATATGGGAAGGTACTAGCTCCAACTCGGTTTTACAGTGAAATCTGCAGGAACTTCAAACCGGCACTAGGAAACAGACTGAGAAACCAGAGTAAAGTTTCTCCCTGCAACCCGTTCCCTTTGTGCTAGATGAACGAACGTCTCTCCACATGCTCAGTTCTGAGAGATAAGTGTGTGTGAAAGCCGTCCTTCACCTAGCTTGTTGGGAACACAAAGTTTCTTTTCAGTTGCAACTCCACTCCATACATATATATGGGGAGGTACTAGCTCCAACTCGGTTTTACAGTGAAAACTGCAGGAACTTCAAACCGGCACTAGGAAACAGACTGAGAAACCAGAGTAAAAGTTTCTCCTGCAACCCGTTCCCTTTGTGCTAGATGAACGAACGTCTCTCCACATGCTCAGTTCTGAGAGATAAGTGTGTGTGAAAGCCGTCCTTCACCCAGCTTGTTGGGAACACAAAGTTTCTCTTCAGTTTCAAACTCCACTCCATACATATATATGGGGAGGTACTAGCTCCAACTCGGTTTTACAGTGAAAACTGCAGGAACTTCAAACCGGCACTAGGAAACAGACTGAGAAAGCAGATGTAAAAGTTTCTCCTGCAACACGTTCCCTTTGTGCTAGATGAACGAACGTCTCTCCACATGCTCAGTTCTGAGAGATAAGTGTGTGTGAAAGCCGTCCTTCACCCTAGCTTGTTGGGAACACAAAGTTTCTCTTCAGTTGCAAACTCCAATCCATACATATATATGGGGAGGTACTAGCTCCAACTCGGTTTTACAGTGAAAACTGCAGGAACTTCAAACCGGCACTAGGAAACAGACTGAGAAACCAGATGTAAAAGTTTCTCCTACAACCCGTTCCCTTTGTGCTAGATGAACGAACGTCTCTCCACATGCTCAGTTCTGAGAGATAAGTGTGTTTGAAAGCCGTCCTTCACCCAGCTTGTTGGGAACACAAAGTTTCTCTTCAGTTGCAAACTCCACTCCATACATATATAAGGAGAGGTACTAGCTCCAACTCGGTTTTACAGTGAAAACTGCAGGAACTTCAAACCGGCACTAGGAAACAGACTGAGAAACCAGAGTAAAAGTTTCTCCTGCAACCCGTTCCCTTTGTGCTAGATGAACGAACGTCTCTCCACATGCTCAGTTCTGAGAGATAAGTGTGTGTGAAAGCCGTCCTTCAACTAGCTTGTTGGGAACACAAAGTTTCTTTTCAGTTTGCCAACTCCACTCCATACATATATATGGGGAGGTACTAGCTCCAACTCGGTTTTACAGTGAAAACTGCAGGAACTTCAAACCGGCACTAGGAAACAGACTGAGAAACCAGAGTAAAAGTTTCTCCTGCAACCCGTTCCCTTTGTGCTAGATGAACGAACGTCTCTCCACATGCTCAGTTCTGAGAGATAAGTGTGTGTGAAAGCCGTCCTTCAACTAGCTTGTTGGGAACACAAAGTTTCTTTTCAGTTTCAAACTCCACTCCATACATATATATGGGGAAGGTAACTAGCTCCAACTCGGTTTTACAGTGAAAACTGCAGGAACTTGCAAACCGGCACTAGGAAACAGACTGAGAAAGCAGAGTAAAAGTTTCTCCTACAACCCGTTCCCTTTGTGCTACGATGAACGAACGTCTCTCCACATGCTCAGTTCTGAGAGATAAGTGTGTGTGAAAGCCGGTCCTTCAACTAGCTTGTTGGGAACACAAAGTTTCTTTTCAGTTTCCAACTCCACTCCATACATATATATGGGAAGGTACTAGCTCCAACTCGGTTTACAGTGAAAACTGCAGGAACTTCTAACCGGCACTAGGAAACAGACTGAGAAACCAGAGTAAAAGTTTCTCCTGCAACCCTTCCCTTAGTGCTAGATGAACGAACGTCTTCTCCACATGCTTAGTTCTGAGAGATAAGTGTGTGTGAAAGCCGTCCTTCAACTAGCTTGTTGGGAACACAAAGTTTCTTTTCAGTTTCCAACTCCACTCCATACATATATATGGGAAGGTAACTAGCTCCAACTCGGTTTTACAGTGATAACTGCAGGAACTTCAAACCGGCACTAGGAAACAGACTGAGAAACCAGAGTAAAAGTTTCTCATGCAACTGTTCCCTTTGTGCTAGATGAACGAACGTCTCTCCACATGATCAGTTTTGAGAGATAATTGTGTGCGAAAGCCGTCCTTCAACTAACTTGATGGGAACACAAAGTTATTTTTCAGTTTCCAACTCCACTCCATACATATATATGGGAGGAACTAGCTCCAACTCGGTTTTACAGTGAAAACTGCAGGAACTTCAAACCGGCACTAGGAAACAGACTGAGAAACCAGAGTAAAAGTTTCTCCTGCAACCCGTTCCTTTGTGCTAGATGAACGTACGTCTCTCCACATGCTCAGCTACTGAGAGATAAGTGTGTGTGAAAGCCGTCCTTCAACTAGCTTGTTGGGAACACAAAGTTTCTTTTCAGTTTCCAACTCCACTCCATACATATATATGGGAAGGTACTAGCTCCAACTCGGTTTTACATTGAAAACTGCAGGAACTTCTAACCGGCACTAGGAAACAGACAGATAAACCCGAGTAAAAGTTTCTCCTGCAACAAGTTCCCTTTGTGCGAGACGAACGAACGTCTCTCCACATGCTCAGTTTTGAGAGATAAGTGTGTGTGAAAGCCGTCCTTCAACAAGCTTGTTGGGAACACAAAGTTTCTTTTCAGTTCCAACTCCAGTCCATACATATATATGGGAAAGGAACTAGCTCCAACTTCGGTTTTACAGTGAAAACTGCAGGAACTTCAAACCGGAACTAGGAAAACAGACTGAGAAAAGCATAGTAAAGTTTCTCCTGCAAACCGTTCCCTTTGTGCTAGATGAACGAACGTCTCTCAATATGCTCAGCACAGAGAGATAAGTGTGTGTGAAAGCCGTTCTTCAACTAGCTTGTTTGGAACACGAAGTTTCTTTTCAGTTTCCAACTCCACTCCATATATATATATGGGATGGTACTAGCTCCAACTCGGTTTTACAATGAAAACTGCAGGAACTTCAAAAAGGCACTAGGAAACAGACTGAGAAACCAGTGTAAAAGTTTCTCCGGTAACCCGTTCCCATTTTGCTAGATGAAAGAACTTCTCTCCACATGCTCAGTTGTGACAGATTATTGTGTGTGAAAGCCGTCTTTCTACTAGCTTGTTGGGAAAACAAAGTTTC